>NW_028324301.1:20390000-20610000 GCF_058129835.1 Hydra viridissima | reverse complement strand
TGTCAGGAAGATTAAGTGTGACATCGAGAAAGTTTACAATTTTTAAATTAGATGCTAAGGTTGAATTTATCTTTTAAATTGTAAACAAAATTTTTTATTTTTTCTGATTGAGGGCTGCTGATATTATGGAAACAGCAGAGGCCATCATATCTTTATAGTCCTGTGATGTTGAGCCCAAATTCTTTGGCAATAGTATACAATATGAATAGGCCTACTAACTTGCACAGTTTGGCTGCGTCAAAACTTCTCATAGTGAGATCAAAATCAGGGTCACCTGATTTTTTAACCCACATATTTCCTGTGAAAAGTAAAGCTTTCTTAGTATGGTAGATAATTTCTACTGATTCATCAGGGATTTTGGTGAACTTCTTATTGTGTATTAAAGAATCTTAAAGTAGTTGTTTAAAAAAAAAAGGGTTTATTAATCAGCACTGAGGTTTGTTGACAAAAATATCCTTGTGGTCTTTTATGGTGATAAATGCTTTGCTCATGGCTAGGTGCTCTAGTCAACCATCTATGTCAAATCTTTTTATTAGTAACTTGACTTTCTCCATTAAATATTTTAAGTATTGCTTTTTGGATGGTACTGGTACATTCTTCATCAAATAGTTGAAATAATAATTCTTTATAATAGTAATTATCAAATGTAATCAAATATATTAGAGAGTGCTCAACTTGAAGGAGCAAAAATATTGTATTGTAGATATAATATTTCCAGTAAGAGTGCTCAATACAGTGTATAAGTAGAGTGAATTCCACATAATTCCTACAATACAATATATATGTAGCATTCTTGCAGCAAACACAATATTGCAATTCTACATTTTCTTTTCTCCTAAAAAAACTCTACTAAGTTTCGCATTCAATTTATACTTTACAAAATACATCAAATACACTCATAAAAAAAACTGCTCAAATTACATTTACAATATTTCAAGAAAACTACATCAATATGCACTTTATGTAATTTCTTCCATGCAATTCAATTACAATATATGCATAACATGCAATATATATATATATATGGGCAATTCCACGCGAGTGACGGTCGTAACATTTGACGCTTTTTTAGCCATTAAAAATTAACCAAGAATGGTATTTACAAGAAAATTTCCAGAAATGTTAAATACTATTATATAATTTAGTATGCAAAAGTTAAATCATTCAAGTGTTCAACTTATTTGATAAATCAACTTAATGCAGCGTGATGGTCGTAACGCTTACTTTTTGACAAATCTAAACAAATAAACTTTGTCAATCTTTATGCAGCCATCTACCCAGTGAAAGAAAAAATCCTTTGCTGTGTTCTTTAACTACACATTGAACTTACTATATGGTGAGTTTCATAGATTTTGCTTGAAGTTTTCCAAGAATTTTATTAAGTTTTTTGTCGTGACGGTCGTAACTGACGGTCGTAACGAAAAAGCCAAAAATGAAAAACAACAAATAATGCAATGAATGACATAGTAAAATCTAAATGATTATAAAAACCAATTAAATTATGTTAAAAAATATGAATTTTATAACATTATCAAGGTTATCCATGATGTTTCTTCAATACTGGGATCGTTTTATTTGGAGTAGGCAACAAACGCGTAATGCTATTTATGCTCCCTGTTTTTTTTGTTTTATTAACTCTATTTAATACAACTCAATATCTAGGAGTATGTACTTTCATATGCCTCACAAATGTTTTAAGGAGCCAGGAATCCAATATAGGAAAAAAATATCTTAGAATAGTAAATTTTTTTTACTAATATATAAGTTTTAAAATTGTTCCCCAAACCTATCACAAAATATTAGAGAATTTTGAAACCAAAAACTTTCCAGTTTTTACTTACCAGAAATGTATTTTGGTAATATTTATAACGACTTTCACTTCTTCTATTTTATCAGCTATTAAGGCCCAGCTTAGATTAATATCATCTGTGTTGATAAAATCTAACATACGTTTTGCACCCATTTGATGCTAAGAGAAAGTCTTTAGCACTTAAGACAACCACTTCACGAGATTTTACGCTGTTCCAAACAAATCGCTTTAATGACCCTCCTACTCCATCAACTACTCCTTTACCGTGAGAAGTTGCAAAAAAGTTCCATTCTATACTTTGAAAATGATATATCACAGAGTAATGTTGTATGAATTTGGCCATCTACTTATTTTTGAATTGAGTGCATGGACCATCACTCCATAATACAACTTTTTATATAATCAATGCAATAGAGGTCAAATATTTCACTTAACTATGTAGTAGTGGCGCGTTTTGTTTCATCATTATTGTCGGATATTATTACAACTGATTTTGGCTGTAATTGGTAACAATAGATTACAACTGTAAATAAGGTAATAGTTGACTGCGACCAATAAGCAGCTTGAACAGCATCCTGATAACCGCATGTATAGTTTTGTGAATAATCAAAGTGTATCAAAATTTGGTCTGGTTCGAGATTTTCTTTTTGACTGCAATATTGCTCAGACTGGTGCTTTTTAGTGAGATGATGCTCAGTAAACTCTAGTAAATTGTCGCGGAAATGTTTAAAAATACCTTTTATATTTTTTTATTGTTGACTGAGTACACAGCGATGATCTTCTTTAATCCATCAACTATAGGTGATTAAGGTATCCTTGTCTCCATTTTCGGGCAAAGAAACTTTCAATAGTTTACTATCATAGTTTCATTAGTTACTCAAAGTTTCAAAAAAAACTTTAACAAGTTTAGTAATAAGATGAATAAACTTCAAATTAAACAATAAACAAAACTGATTTATATGATAACTTGGTTTAAATGATGTAAATCGTTTGAAATGAATTAAATCGTGCGTGCTTAAAGTTTTTTTTTTTTAAGTAAAGAAGCCGTGATGGGAAAACCAGCACATCGTGATGGTCGTAACGCACTTAGTAACATGTTGAAATGGGGATCTAAAGCACTTTAATGTTTGTTTTTTTTTGAAACGATGATAAAGTATGTATAAGTATCTTTACTTTTACCATGGTTGCAGTTTTAAAAAGTTTGATACGAAGCATAGAAAAAACTTTTCGACTTTTTTTTGTGACGGTCGTAACGTCTTGTTTTCATTAATATGCTCTTCTTATAGACCTAGTTAGAGTTCATTTTTGTAAAGAATATTATGCATAATGTTTAATTTTGCCTTTTAGTCAAACTTAGAAGTAATAGTTATTTAAAAAAACAGCACTGAATCTTTTTTCAACACTTCACAACATGACTATATGTAAACGTCAAAAAATGCTCATATAACCCTTACAACTTTAAAAATATGTTATAGTATGATAAAATGATTATTTTAACAAATTTTTTTTCTTAAAAGTATTTTTAAATAGCTGGAAAATAAATTTAATGCGGTTATTATATGTTGCCGTGAAACTTTTTTTTTTTTCCTCTTTTACGTGGAATTGCCTATATATATATATATATATATATATATATTTAATATATGAACTTCAATAAATACGAATTCTCTCAATACTAATTTTTTATTTTATCTAAGAAATTTTCGCTAGATTATTGATACTAGCATCTTCAGCTTTAATTACAAATATTATTAAATTAAATTACAAACAAACATTAACGGTAATGTCACGTTTTAATGGCTTCTTTAAACTTCGCTTTAGTTGGGCTTCTTTAATATTTCGTAGGTATAAAAAGTATGGCGTCCAGAATTGCGTTTTTACATATTGACCGTCATCTAAATTCATACCTCCATTTTTAGGTCCGCATTTGTTGAACTGAATTTCGATTGCCTCTCGAACTTTTCTTTCAAATTTTTTGGGTTCTACTTTTAGCGTCTTTACTTGATCCCATTTTATATTACCTGAACATTTAATTTTATGATGGCCAATTGCATATTGTTCTAATTTTTCTTCAAAAACATTTTTTTGGTGTTGTTTTGTTCTTGTTGCTATTTTCATTTTTGTTTCACCGATGTATTTTTGTTTACACTCGCATTCTATTAGGTATACTCCGGGATGGCTATTTGATGGTAGTTTTGTTTTGTTGCGCGAAGTTAGTAAAGATTTAAGATTTGCACTGGATTTAAAGACTGCCCTGTAACCTGCTTTCCTAAAGATTTTTCGAAGTTTTGGTGATAATACTGGGATCCACGGTAGTGATATAGTTGGCATAGTTGCTTTGTTGTTAGATAAAACATACATCGAAAAAAAGCAATAACAAATATTCAGGTTAAGCCCAATTCAAACCACGATCCAAAAATCTTGGAAGGAATATTTAAAGGATTTATTCATAGAGCTTTATCAATTTGCTCTGAAAAATTTTTGAATAAAGAAATCGATTTCCTAATAAATGTGTTTGCTGAAAATGGATACGAAAAGAAGAAATTACAAGACCTTGCAAATATTGTTATAAAAAAATGACACTCAAATAATGAAATAGTTTTATCTAACAACAAAGCAACTATGCCAACTATATCACTACCGTGGATCCCAGTATTATCACCAAAACTTCGAAAAATCTTTAGGAAAGCAGGTTACAGGGCAGTCTTTAAATCCAGTGCAAATCTTAAATCTTTACTAACTTCGCGCAACAAAACAAAACTACCATCAAATAGCCATCCCGGAGTATACCTAATAGAATGCGAGTGTAAACAAAAATACATCGGTGAAACAAAAATGAAAATAGCAACAAGAACAAAACAACACCAAAAAAATGTTTTTGAAGAAAAATTAGAACAATATGCAATTGGCCATCATAAAATTAAATGTTCAGGTAATATAAAATGGGATCAAGTAAAGACGCTAAAAGTAGAACCCAAAAAATTTGAAAGAAAAGTTCGAGAGGCAATCGAAATTCAGTTCAACAAATGCGGACCTAAAAATGGAGGTATGAATTTAGATGACGGTCAATATGTAAAAACGCAATTCTGGACGCCATACTTTTTATACCTACGAAATATTAAAGAAGCCCAACTAAAGCGAAGTTTAAAGAAGCCATTAAAACGTGACATTACCGTTAATGTTTGTTTGTAATTTAATTTAATAATATTTGTAATTAAAGCTGAAGATGCTAGTATCAATAATCTAGCGAAAATTTCTTAGATAAAATAAAAAATTAGTATTGAGAGAATTCGTATTTATTGAAGTTCATATATTAAATTTATTCAACTCTCATACAAGATGTCGTCATTTAAAATATATATATATATATATATATATATATATATATATATATATATATATATATATATATATATATATATATATATATATATATATATATATATATATATATATACATATATATAATCAACCAAATTGATAAAATTGAAAAATTTTTAGAAATTCAGCTTCCCACACCTGGAATAGTTGACTGGGTATTTTAAAGTAATTTTAATCCCAAAAAGTTGATGTCAGATGGTTTTTAAGGTTACCACCAGTTCAATTTGTGTTTAAAAACCTATCATTCTTCAGAGTGCTAGCAGGGACCTTAAAAATTAACTTAGAAGGACAGTTTTTTTTTTAGATGCAACATTTTAGCCCAGCTATCAATTTTTGGTAGTGGGCAGAATGATGTGTTTAGTAAGCATAATTGTAAGAAAATGATTAAAAAATTTATATTTACCTAAAAATGACTTATTAACTGTATAACTGTAAAAAAAGTGAATAATAAACCTAAGCATTTCTATTATTTTTAAGTTTCATATAGAAAAGGGGCTCACCCTCCCCTAATTAGAGGGGGAGGATGATTTCACATGACTTTTAGCAAATATTATAAATGCTAAATATCTTTTTTATTTTTGAACACAATTAATATTTTTTGTATTATATAATTAAATCAAAATATTGTTAAACCATTTCACAAACAAGATGTTAAAATTGACTAGGCTTAAAACAAGGGCTCATCTTTTTGAAGAAAAGAAACTTAAGGTCTACCAGAAATAATGTTTTAAATGAAGAAATTATTCTCGACTTTCAATTTAGAAGATCTATGGACAAAATAACTTCAACATAAAAGATTATTGCTTGTGCCTTTGGACGCAATCATATAGCAAGGTGTTCTGATCTTTCTAACCGTCCAGAAAACTGCATTCTATTTGCAGTAAAGAAACCTTGGAGAGAAAGAGGTTACAAAAATGGGATAAAGTTTGACTACAGTATAAGGTAGGCCAATAGAATCACCTTAAAATGTGTAATACAGTGGATACAGAAAAAAAGTGGATACAGGATTTTAGGCTTTGGTGGGGGAGGCAATTTTTTTTTGCTGGTACTTTTTTTGTAAAGAAGATCTTAAATGCAATTTTAGTTGCATAAGAAATTCTTTTTATTTATCAAAAAGTTAATTTTTTTTTTTTACAGATTAAATAACTACATTTATTTGTTAACTATTTTACAAGGCAATGTAGGGGTGCAATGCAATATGTTTGACTATGTAGGTGTACAAATATATTTTCAATATGTAATTTATATTATATTACAGGAAACATATCACTGATCTGATCAACAGTTGATAGAGTTTAAAGAAAAGCAAGAATAAGAACTCAAAATTCTGGATTGTCCATATTAAGTCCATATTAAAAATATCCAAGATATTCTAAAGATGACTAGCCTTAATATGGACTCATCATACAGATATAAAATATTTGAGAGACCAAAAGACCTATTGTAAGATGAACCTAGGGAAAAAAGACAAACAATATACCCAGAGAATGAAGAAAAGACAACAAAGAAGAAACATAAACAGTTAGCTTAAAAAGATGATTAGTTTTTTGAGAGAGATTATTTGACTACAGAACTTTAGTTTTTCTCAGAAACCAGTGATTTAAATACTAGCATAGACTCAGATTGTTCATTTGATATCACCCAGCCAGATCCAAGTAATGACAAACCAAAATTAGTCAAGGATTTTATTAAAGATATTGACATACATTAAGAACCATGACTCTGGTTATAAGAGAGTTTTAAATGCAATTGATAGCACCCTGATGTCAATGGAGAGGCACTGCTGGTACCTTGGTTCCACTAGCCCTCCTTGACCCTGATTTTTCTGATTAAGAACAAGAGAATATTTCAAAAACATTATTCTCCAAACCAATTTTTGATCAATTTCCACATTCAGAAAAGTCAAACGTGTTCAAGGATCTGCACTTTAAACAAGAAATACCATAAGGTCTTGCTCAATTGATTTGAGAGAACTCTTGCACATATTCAGTTTACTGAACCTGACCGAAACAAAGGACATACTTTGGTTAAACACTTTGGCTTCTTTGTTAAAAAATTCAAACAGTTTTCCAACTGGAAGTTATTAACAACAGCTCTAAAAGGGCTGTAAAGCTAGTTTCAAAATTTGTAAAGTATTTTCAACATGAGGAGGATTAACAGGAACTATCACTCTCTGTGCAGCAAACAGAAGATCAGCTCTATGGGGCAGCAATAAAGGAGCAGTTGCAACAAGAATATGAAGCAATAGTAAAACATAAAAAAGATAACATGAAGTAAATCTCATTATAGATTCAATATTTATACTAACAATAATATTTTTGTTTTTCTTCAGAAAGTTAGCTGTTAATTTCAGAAACATTATTGGTGCTGAAATTCCAATTTTGTATACAAATGAATAATCTCAGCAATAAACGTCTTTATTGCATCCCCATCTATGTTTTATGCCTCCATCTCTCTCTTCTAAAAACACACATTAATAATCTCACAAATTCTTAGGCTTATTATTGAATTATAGAGTTTGGTCTAAATAGAAAATCAAATATGTCTCAGTTATATATAGAAATAAATTATGATATTTACTATCATTTCTTCTACTTAGGAGAGAGCAGGCCTCCTTCTCTGTATAAAGCTTTAAAATGTTAGAAATGCTTAGGTACATTAGTTACCTATATTATTTGACCCACATAGAAGAATAAAAAAAGTCTCAGTTAAAAATAGTAATACGTCATCTATAGGTAAATACTGGGTTTTTTAACCCCTTTCTACCAGTTATGCTAACTAAACATATCCATATTCCATTCTGTCTACTACCTAAAATTGATAACTAAAATATAGTATCTAGAAAAAAAAACCCTTCTAAGTTAATTTTTTTCATTTCACATACCACCATAGTTTTATAATTTCGTAACAGTTGTAATATTTTTGTTTTATATTTCATATATATATATATATATATATATATATATATATATATATATATATATATATATATATATATATATATATATATATATATATATATATATATATATATATATATATATATATATATATGTACACACACACTTTAACTTTAAAATATATATAAACTAACTGTTATTGTCTTGCTCTCCCCAAGATCTTTAATAAGTTGCTGAAATGATGTGGAAAACCTTGACAGCATATTACTAGCAAAACCTGGAATAATATTTAAACCCTCCATTTCTCTAAAAGAAAAAAAACTTGGTCAGGACATAGGTTTGGCTGAGGACTAATTCTAATCCATATATATATTGAAGAAATTACATCTGATCTTAAAAGATAATTTACGCCAATATACAGTTACTAACGAATCTTATCCCAGACTTGCAACGTTTTCATTTTCATTTTAAAAAATTTCAGTGTTTATATGACATTTTTTTGTGCTATGTATCAACACAATTAATTTAACGGAATCGATACTTTGATGTTACTTATCCATCATAGTATAAACTCGACTTTAGGTACTAGAATTTTCAACAACTTACATTTCTTTAAATGTGTTGTTTTTTTTAATGATTTGTCTATTTCATCACGGTAATTTTTTTTTTAAGTTTCATAATTTCAGTTTTTTCTATCTTGTCAATTGTTTTTTAAAAGATTAACTTTAAGTTTAAATTTTCAACAATTTGCAAATGTCGAGAAAGATTTTCTGAGGATTCTTTGACTTTTGGCTTAGCCCAGTTAACTATCTTAGGTTAACCGTCTTTTTCAGTTACAGTTTCCTTTCCCGATTTTTAAATAAAATTAGAAAGTCTTATTCTTTAATTGCTCTAAATATGAGATCTTTTAATTTTTTTGTTTTTGGGCATTAAGGCTTTATTTACCTCGACGTCATCAATATCTACTTCTTCGTTAGGCCCATTTTTAATTCTTCAGAAGTAGCAAACTTTCTTGAATTAAAATTTTCTGAAGACCTTGCTAACTTTTTTTAAAATATCTTTTCTGAATATTAGATACCACAAAAAATTCTTTATCGGTTGAACTTGACTAAGCACCATCTAATTCTTTAGAATTTGCAACTGCTTTTCTTTTGTCTTTAACAAAGGCAATTTATATTTTTGCTACTTTTTTTTTTTACCTTTAACAAGGAAAAAGAAGTAGTAAAAAGCAGCTTCCTTTATTCTTCTCAAATTAGCGTTTCATAGCTCTCATTGTTCTTTCATTCTTCATAGCTCTCATTTCACAGGTACTATTTTCTTTTTTTATTTTCTTTTTTTCTTTTTCTTTTTTATTTTCTAAAGTATAAAAAAGAATACAATTATTTATATTTCGCGACTTTCGTAAAAAAAAAAATGTGTTGTTTAAATAGGAATCCTCATTAACAGCCATTTTTCAAAAATCACGAAAGGAAATTTTATGGATATTTGAATAAACATTTGATATTCTTCAAGATGTGCATCATTTAAAAATTTCACCTTAATATCCTCATAGTAAAGAAATCAACATTTTTAATCGTGTTCCCTCTTAAGTAGAATAGAACTTACATGTGAAATCAATTTTATTTACATAAAAAATATTTTTTAGATTTGTAAAAAAACACTGGCCACTTTAACACTCAACGAATTTGTCGTTTAAAACGGAATTTAGATTTTATTCAGGATCGGAAAACTATCAATTTTTCTTATAAATGAAAATCGAAATTTTGAACTGAGCAAAAACCAAAAACAAGTAAAGTTACGACAGACATTAAAATAGTGTTGTTATCGGTTTCGACTAAATCGACTAAAAGTCGACGAAAGTCGAAAGTCGAAAGTCGAAAGTTGAAAAATCGAAAAAAAAGTCGAAAGTCGAAATTAGTCAACTTTGAAAAATCAAACAGTCGATTTAATCGACTATGGGTTTCTTACTAATCGATTAAAAATTGATTTAATCGGGTAATCATCCTGACATCCTTACCTCAATTTTTTCACTTGATTTAATTTTATCAACCTCTAACATAGTTATGATGCTGACCAATTAGTAAAGAGATATCTTTATTAGTAGTCATTTTTAAAGATTGAGCTAAGCGTAAGAACATCATTTAAAGCGGTTTTTTTAATTCAACTAAAATATCTGAACATTTAACCTTATTTGCTGTATCACATAAATTTAATTCTTAGGTTACTGTATATAGCACCACTTCATTACTGTTTCCTTTTTCTGATTGTAATAACCAGTTGATGCTTTTTAAAAGAAAATGTTAAGTAATATGTTATGGTACTCAGTTAAGGATGCGAAAAAGTTTTATAAATCTGCCACCCTAAAAAAGGTTTAGCCGCCCCATCTGCGCCCACCTATTACGTCACTGTTTTTTACTGGTTAGTGTTTTTGTTAATTTTTTGCTTCAATTGTTGTGAAAAATGATATAAAATACCCATCTGTATTTTTTTCTTAACTTTGTGATTGTAATTTCCGTTTTATTTTGTTTGTTTATTCGATTTTAATTCATCTAATAGATTAGA
Source organism: Hydra viridissima (assembly GCF_058129835.1). Classification (NCBI taxonomy): domain Eukaryota; kingdom Metazoa; phylum Cnidaria; class Hydrozoa; order Anthoathecata; family Hydridae; genus Hydra; species Hydra viridissima. The sequence goes on along the minus strand of NW_028324301.1, from coordinate 20,599,347 downwards.
TGATTTAAAATTGAACAAAAAAAGTGCTCTTGATAAAACAACAGCATGTATTATTATAACAGTATTACATACCACCTAGTTTTTTTGTTTATCTCTTAAAGTTCTATTTTAAAAATATTTGTTTCATAGCATCTAAAAAAAAAAATTGTCAACCAACATTAAAGCATATAATTAAAATAAAATTTTTTATTTAAATATTTCGACTTAATCGACTTTTAGACGACTTAGTCGATTTTAAAAATGTATTTGTCAATTTTGGTCGACTTAGAAAAATTGATTAATCGATTTAGTCGACAGTCGAGTAATTTCAAAGTCGTAATAACACTACTTTAAAGAGACCGACTCTCGTTTATTGTACTTACATTACATACGATGATAGTGCTGCGCGACGATTATTCTCAGTATTCCGTACGACTTTAAAGGTGGCTTTTCACTCATCCGTTTTAGCTACGGGAAAAGGAAAGGGATGGGAAAATTAATCACGTGAGCATGCGCAGTTAGTAATTTTCAAAATTGAATTACAAACTGCACAAGCTCAAGTGATTAATTTTCCCATCCCTTTCCCTTTCCCGTAGCTAAAACGGATGAGTGGAAGCTCACCTTAACACAGAACATAGCACACGCTATTATTTTGAATACATAGCACACGCTATTATTTTAATACATAGCACACGCTATTATTATACATTATTATATATTATTATACACGTTATTATACATATATATTATACATATTATACATATATACATATATACATATTATACATATATACATATTATAGATACATACATACATACTACTGTGATCAAAAAGTAAGGTGAATTTTTAATTTAAACTTCCCGCCTTATTCGAATCGTCCAATCTTTTTTATTTTTAAGTTGGTAGGAATGTCATTAACATTTGCGCCAAATTACATGTCAAACTCATAATTATTTTTTTTTTGTTTACGCTTGTTTCTGAAGTACCAAAAGTGCATTCGGCGATTTTCACGATGTCTAATTTTGTTGAGCAAAGAAGTGCTATTAAATTTTGTTTGCGGAATGATATTTCTGCTGCTGAAACGTATCGAATGTTGCAAAAGGCCTTCGGTGAAGAGACTATGTCTCAAAAAAATGTTTACAAGTGGTACAAAGACTTCAAAGAAGGCCGAGAACGTGTTGATGACTTGGAACGCTCCGGACGACCATCGACTTCGATTGATGATCGCCACATCAACAAAATCAAAGAATTGGTGCTTGCAAATCGTCGGTTAACCATTCGAGACCTTGTTGACATGGTTGGAATATCATTTGGGTCGGTGCAAGCGATTTTGAAGGATCATTTGGGCCTCAGAAGACTCAAATCACGTTTGGTGCCGAAATTTCTCAATTACTTTGAAAAAGAGCGTCGCGTTAAAAAGTGTGAAGCAATGCTTTCTGACTATCAAGACGTCTACAAACAAATTATTACTGGCGATGAGACTTGGGTCTACGCATACGACCCTGAAACAACCGACCAATCGAGTGAATACCGTGAAAAAGGCGAGCCGAGACCGAAGCAACCACGTCAAAGTCGCTCAAAAATCAAGGTCATGTTGACTGTTTTCTTTGATTATTGTGGTGTCGTGCACTACGAATTCCTTCCAACTGGCCAAACTGTCAACAAGGACTATTATTTAAGCGTTATGCGACGTTTGCGTGAAGCTATTCGCAAAAAGAGACCAGAATTATGGGCCAATAACTCTTGAATTTTGCACCACGATAATGCGCCTTCGCACACAGCACTGGTTCTTCGTGAGTTTTTCGCCAAAAACTCTACCCATGTTGCTCCACAACCACCGTATTCGCCCGACTTAGCACCGTGTGACTTCTGGCTGTTCCCAAAGCTCAAGAGACCACTCCGGGGAAATCGTTTTGAGTCAATTGAAGAGATCCAACGTGAATCGGCACGCGCATTGAAGGCTATCCCTACCGAGGACTTTTCGGCATGCTTCGAAGACTGGAAAAAACGTTGGCAAAAGTGCATTGGGGCCGGGGGGGGATTATTTTGAGGGGGATGATACAGATTTGGAAGAATAAATAAAGATTTTTCATTTTATAAAAAAATTCACCTTACTTTTTGATCACAGTAGTACATATTATACATATATACATATTATTATATATTATTATACACGCTATAAGAATACATAGCACACGTTTACGTCTCTGATGATTGGGTTTAATATAGTATTACTGATCCTCTATTATCTTAGCAATACAAGATACAAGAAGTGTATTTAGGAACGGATAGGGGAGAGGATTCGAGAAGGCTCTGGGTTTCCCGTTAAGAAAATATGAGTAAGTTTTGGTGTTTAGTATTTATTTATATAATAATAATTATTATTATTTATATAACAGCTGTTAATGCTTTAATTGATAAGTTAATAAGTTATAAAAATATTTCATCATTAAATAGATTAACTGATCCACAATTTGTTGAAGAAAACCGCTTGTAATGCAGAAGCTGAACTTTTAGAAGTAAAGTGGAAAATGACATCAAAAACAAATACTTGGATCTATTTGATATTATATCCGCGAGGTTAGAATTATTTTGTTCTATCTCCTATTTCAAAAGTTGGGAGAAAATGAGTTATTAATTTTAGTAAGTAATGATTACTTTTAAAATACGCTACCCAGTAAACACGCTTTAGTTGGTCCAACTGACGGGCCAGTATTGGCTATAGTTGGCTAACTGTTGGCATTTCTTGCCAACCATTAACCGACTTTGTACCGCGTGTTTTTGAATCGTTAAAGTTTCCCGTAAGTTTTATAAACGTATTTTAATAATTAGTCGCATGGTCTAAGTAAACATATTCACTTAGACCATATTCACTTAGATAGACCATATTCACTTAGATAAGTGAACATATTCACTTAGACCATGCGACTAATTATTAAAATTACTCAAACAGATTCATTCAATAATTAAAACTATTCCATAGAGTTAGTTTAGTTTGAAGCTTTATATTATTATTTTTCTTTCGAACCCTTTTTTTACCCTTCAACTAAAGTTTTAAATTCAAACTCTCCTACATCTCTTAATAAAACCGTTACGCTGGTAAGTAAAAATATTTTAAATTTATCCATTAGTTACACATTCAGATATAATTTTTGACATTGGTTGAGTTTTTAATTTATATTTATGATGACACCATTTTTGCATTTGGATTAGACATTTTAGCTCTATTTTAACTATTATTAAAAGCATAGTCATAAGAAATAGATAGTCTGGTCACTTGGGCCGTAATATCTGGATTTTTCTTATAATCATACGAAACACTTGAAATTTGTCGGGCGGCCAGGAACTGAGTGCACAAAAAATGGAAACGCAGAAAGAACTCTATGGTGAATTTGATAAAGAAGCATTATTTTTTTCTTTGGAGAATGATATTCTTTTTGAAGACGAAAATTTTGTTAAAGATTTAGATGCTTTGGTGTTGGAGTTATCTAGTGAACAAGTTGATTGCACATTTTCTTGCACAATTTGTTCTAAGAAGTGCATATCTCAAAGAGGACTTACAAGGCATACAAATTCAAAGCATCAAAGTATTCCTTTAGATTTAACGATACAAAGTCCTAAACCACCTATTCTTCTTGATGAATTTAAAAATCTGCTTGATAAAAGTATTACTACCTCAATCAACGATGAATGCTATCCTGATTTGTATAGAGATGAGTTAAGGATTAATCATGCAATAATTTTAGATACTTCACAACAAACTCTATCTCTATTAGAGACAGTAATAGCTGGTTTTAAAGCTGATGGTGATGCTGAAAGATTTTATCCTAAATTTTACAAAACTGTTAATCAAGGAATTTTATTTAGCAATCTGACTAAAAAATCGACTAGACTTCTTGGCTATGAACTATGCAATCATGTTTTAGCATTTCTTACAAACTCACTTTACAATACTTCTTTTTTAAATTTAAATGGTTTATCACCTGTTGAATTTTCTGATAGAGACAAAGAAATTATCTTTTATCTAAGTGGTTATGTATTTAGCACATTTTATTGCAGAATTCGCAGTTCTCGATTATGGCAGCAAAAGTTAAGCACAGACTGCCTTTCACTTCTTAATGCTGGTAAAACAGAACAATTATTTGAGAGTCCAGAAACATGCACTGAAGCTTATGATAAATTTGTGAATGCTAAAAATCGTGGTGGTTTGTGGAAAGTGTCTCCTCCAGTTTTAGAAATTTTTACAAAAGTTGAGTTTCTCTTTCGCCATCAAAGTAAAAGTTTTGTAAAAAAAATTGATTCAGAGTTAATTGTAGCTGAAACCTTAAAAAACAGTGGAGTTTTGGCTAACATATCTGAACTTCGTAGTCTTTGCACAAATCGAGTTTCCAAAGAACTGTCTTTAAACTTATTTTATCATCTGATTACACTTTATGTCAGAGTAAGATCTTTTTCGTATGCAAAAGAAAAACTAAGTATCCACAAAATCAAAGAGAATCAAACAAAGTCAAAATCCCTCCGCTCAAAAATGAAAAAAACATCAATTGGATTATAGAAGTTTAGTAGAATATTACACTTAAAAACGGTTATTTTCATAGCCACAAATCTCATGAAAGCATGCTTGGCATAGTAACTTTAGCAACTATTTGTCATTAAAAAGATTAGTTTTTAAAATTTTTGTTATTTGTTTATAGAAATAAAAGCTAGGTAAGAGACCCTCCCTTATCTAAAAGAAAACAAAGAATAGTTAAAAATTAAGTCCAAAATTAACTATGCACACTAGTTTTATATTTATAATAAACAACTAATAACTCATAGATCAAAAACAACTCAAAGATCAATTCTACCCCTAATATATATATATATATATATATATATATATATATATATATATATATATATATATATATATATATATGCATACATCAACTAATCTTAACTTAGATCTGCCTGTGAAATCACTAGTTTTTTTGGGGGAAGTGGATACCTGTGGAGGTTTTATAAAAAGAATAATAGGTGCCTGTTTATATTGTAACAAAAGTAAATGTAAGGAAATGTCTACAAAATTAACTGAAATTTAGTTTATTACAAATATAAAAAAAATTCTAATGTAACTAATCAATATTTTATGCCATTTAACATTTTTAATAAGATTTGTGGCTATGAAAATAGCCGTTTTTATGTATGTTCTTTTTCTTTGTTTTCAGCAGTACAAGGAGACATAAGGGAAATTTTTATTGAATCACTTGAAAAGTCAACTTTTCATATTAATACATTTTTCAGAGTTGGTCCATTTTCTGCGTGGTATACGTGTTGTACTCTCCCTTGATATTTTGTTTGATTCATTGACATTTTGACAGTTACCTGCAATTGGGTGAAATATAAGTTGATTTCGAATGGTATTATCATTGAAACCAAAATCAAACAAGGAAGGATTATCTTTTCTTCTACCAATTGACCGTTGTTGTCCAAAGTAATTTTCTAAAGGATCCTGACAAAACCTTTCAGTTAATACATAACTTACATTGTTGTTAATTAAAAATTTGACAAGTTCAATAACAGAATTAACTGTGATTTTTAAACCTTCATGAGTTTGCCAAGTAATAAACATATTACTTCTCTCACTTTTTGAAAAATTTCCAGATCTTGATTCAATAGAAAAAAGCCAATCAGAAAGATACTTTAAAAATGTTTCTCTAAGCCATGTAAATCGAACATCATTTGTGTCAGAAAATGGTTTCAAAAAAGAGTTGCATTTTAATATACAATCATTTGTATTCCGAACATTTAAGCAATCAAAAAAATCATTAAAATATTTGCAAAATTGTGCTGTCCCAGCTGTATCTGATGGTGCATAGATTTTTAATGCAGTACTACATGAATCACTTAAAACTTGTGCAGCTAAACGAACATTCATAGCTGAAAATGGAGTTATTTTAATGTGCTCAACAGTTAGCTTTGGACATGCATGTAGTTGACATTTTAAATCTTCATAAAATAAATCAGAAATATGGGACCATAAAATATGTTGACCCTGATTCCACATATAACGATTGCTTTTACCAGCTCCAGAATGGTAAAGGTTGTTCCTTGCTGTTTTAATTAAATGAGGAACATCAGAAATAAAATATATAAATCTTTTATCATCATCATCAGCAAATAGATTATCAGTGCGGTAAGTCACATCAACATTACCATTAATATCTTCTTCTTCAGTCAGATTAAAATGCATTTTAAAAAATTTTCTATTCGATGATGCTCCATCACAAGTAACAGCAACTACTTTTAAACCAACAGAGATTTCTAAAATTCCTACAGCTTTCCAAAATAGAGAAAATAATTGCACTGATGTAATATTTGTAGTAGCAAAATTTGCAAAACTGTATTTAAAAGGATTTACAATACTTCTAATTAAAAAAACTAAAACATGAGAAGCAAGCTTATCAGCTTGTTGTAACGTTGCAAAATTAACACTAGGATCACCCAAATCAACATAACCAATTAATTCTCCAGAATGTTTGTCCCAAACAAGATTTTCTTGAATTTTCATTTCATCAAGAACTAGGACTATAAATTTCTCTTGAACTGAAAAATTAATGACTTTATCTTTTAATTCTTCTATTATGTTTTTATTGAATCCCAACTTGGGCTTTACATAGTTTTTATAGTCACGCAATCGCCTACGACTTGGTAAAATTAAAAAACCAGAATGAGTTTTCTCATTTAACCTTATTGCTTCATAAGCAGCTGGTGATTTTGCAGCTAATCCCAAACAGTAACGTATTATTGCTGGATGATAACGAATCCCTTGCTTTGAGCATTTTAAATATTTTTGCTGCTCCTCCCAAAACAGGTTCATAAATGGAGAAATCTGACTTTTATCAGCTTCTGCCATTATTTGAACTAAATCACTTTCAATATTTTTACTAATAGCTAGTGATGAATTTTCAATCTCTTGCTTCATCAAAGCTAATTCTTTTTTTAATTCTTTATTTTCTAGACGAACACTCTGTAATGTAAGCTTCAGACGATCTGGAGATGTAAATGTAATTGGTGCATTTAATTTAGCAGGGATACTAGAAGTAGCTAATCTTTTTTTCAAACATTTAATTTCACTTTTTTCAATACTTTTACATTGTGAACAGCATAACATCCACTCAATCAGCATAATACATGACTGAGATCGAAAATACTCTGTCTGGTTTAAGGGAAACTCACTCCTAGATGAAAATAAATCAAATTTTTTTGAAATACAATGTTTAATATAAAGATTTGATTTTAATGCAAAGACATCAGTTATTCCAGAACAAAGGTTAAAAGAAGTAACAATAGATAAAAGATTAGATGCTGAAATATGTCGCATAGATCTTCTGTATTTTGTATATATTAAATGATCATCTGGAATGAGCCAAGAATATACACGAATGGTGAAAGCAAGACTATCATCAACATATATTTCATATCGAGGACATGTGTGGATTGTATCATAAAGTTTAAACTCTGCCACAACAGGACTCACACTCATGGTCCAGTCACTAATTTTTAACTTGCTAATACGATTTAAGAACTCTTCAAATGATTTATATATAGGCTTAAAGGCAGTAATATTATTTGAAGTCGTTAAAGCATCTTTTTTAGCAATGATGGCAGAGGCAGATTTTCTTTGTATAGGAATTGATGGTGTGAAAGATTTTTTTGGTAAGCACAGAGTCGGCAATGATCCAGGTTTTAATGTCTTTTTTTTATCATTATAAAGTATCATTTCTGGAAGATAATGCTTTTCACAAATAAACAGACGCTTATTTTCTATTTGAGTCTTCAAACTTAAATCTTCATAACGATCTTTGAGAATAATGGCAATCAGACTTTCCCTCCAAGACGTATTAAAACTGTCGTTAGAAGCAGGAACTTTAAATATTGAGACTCCCTTATGCCTCCTAGAAGTACTGCATCCATAAATAGAACAATTAGCACCAGGCATTCAAAATATTGGATGAAAAAGATGTAATTTAAACAAGCAGTTCGTAGATAAACAATCGATGAAAACAAATTTTGTGCACTCTGAAGCGGACTGGACACGAAAAAAATGCGAACAAAGAGTTGATCAAAGGAATACCGCAAGTGGCCAGACTATCTATTTCTTATGACTATGTTAAAAGTTAAAATACAGCTAAAATGTATATGTGCGTGCATAGTAGTATGTTTATGTGTGTATTTCTGTATGTATATGTGTGTATGTATGTAAGTATGTATGTATGTATGTATTTATGTATGTATGTATGTATGTATGTATGTATGTATGTATGTATGTATGTATGTATGTATGTATGTATGTGTGTATGTATGTATGTATGTGTGTATGTATGTATGTGTATATGTGTATGTATGTTTGTATTTATGTATGTATCTATATCTCTCTCTCTCTCTCTCTCTCTCTCTCTCTCTCTCTCTCTCTCTCTCTCTCTCTCTCTCTATATATATATATATATATATATATATATATATATATATATATATATATATATACATAATGCATATAATTATAGCATTTTATTAAAAGGAACATCAACTTCTAAAAACTATGAGAAAACTATTCAAAATTTTGGGGATCAGGAAAGTAAGGTTTTGGATAAACTATTTGTTTGTTGTTTTTTTTTGTTTTACTACTTGTTATACATTGTATATGTGTTACGCATACATACATTGATTTTGATGCTGACATATATTGACAAAAGAAAACTATTTTTCTTTTTTGTAAAAAACAAAATTTGTGTTTTAATTAAAGTCATATATGGATGAAGGCTTTAAAAAAATACATATTTCATGTTACAAAATTACACATTTCTATTTTTTTATGCAGATAAAGGTTTTAAATAACGCTCTTTTCTGTGACCTTAATAACACAGCACAAAAATGTGCTAGAATACCATTTTTACAGCAATCAATTCACCTACAGGGATAAATAACATGAATGTTTAAAACTTTAACTCCAAATATTTGAGTTCCATAACACCTTCTTTCGTGTATGTCTTCAATTTAATAACTAGATTGTGTTTTTGAAAGCAGTTTTCCAATAAGATTCAAATGCAATGAAATATTATTTAATTATTTATGTATGTTTATAGAGAAGTTGGGAGCTTTGGAGTTAAGATTAACAGAACTGGAGCAAAAAAATAATTTTTTAGAAGTTCAAAGTTTTTTGGATAATGAAGACATTGTTGTTCCCCCTGGCCCTTTCAATGGAAAGTAAGGAAGATTTGGAGAGGCTTAACCTTATGCTACAGATGAAATCTGAGATGGCTCTCTATGTAATTTGAAATTATTTTTTATATTATAATGTTTCTAGCAGTCTACAGGTTGCGTTTAAACTAGTAACTATTATTTTATAAGATCAAAGATAAGTCTTATAATTGTAATTAATCAAAGGTAATTTAATAATACCTTATTTATATTATACCGCATTACATTTTCATTTACCTTTGAAAAAATAATTTAAATAAAAAAAGTTGTAATATGGAGCATTAATTGTTTTTAGGTCGAATATCTGTGTTCTATTGGCAGTAAAGTTGAGCGTCCAAAATACATGCAATGTGTGTTGGGAGCCATGTTTTCCAAAAATTTTAGCATTTTATGTAATCTAAACGGATCTTCAAGTAAGATGATAGCTACTGGAGTGGGCAAGATTAAGTTGCGATGTTATCATTTTGTGTTAAAGTGCTTACTATGTAAGTATTACTAGTTATGTAAATTTTTAGTCTATTAAAGTCAACCATATTTTTATATTTACAAAAATATGTTTACAACACTAAGAAAGAATACAATATGTTAGTACTTATGACAATTACCAGTGTTGTCATTAGTTGTGAATTTGTAAGATATTATGTTCTCCCTTGGTGACTTGAACTTATTAATGCCATATTTTATTGTTAACTAGAGACATTAATTGCCAATGTAAACCATGATTTATTAGTATTCAACTATAGGATTCTTAAAGAGCATATAGAAGTTTGTCTTGAACCGATAAGCTAATTGCTCTCGGTTATCATATGCACATATTTTTAAAACTGCTAACCAGTTAATGTAATTCTTAATTTGTAAAGTATACGTAAAAGAGCTTAAAAATAACTTAAAAATAATTTATATTTAAACAAAAAATAAATTGAGTTTTTAAATTTATTTTCATTTTATTCTTTTAGCAACAGTAAGAATTCAGTATCTTAATTCCAAGGATAAAGATATTTACCCGATCGTTTCAAGATGGTTTCAGGGCGCAATTGATCAAGGAGATGGGCAAATAAATAGACAGATGAAAAGCAAGTTTATAAAAATCAGTTGCAGTTAATCAATGAAAAGAATATTTAGTTATTATTTTCTTTTGCAAATTTATAAAAGCTTGTTTATCTTGATTTTATTTATAATTCTAATTTTTCTTAATTATAATTAATAATTATCTAATAAATCGCCACGTTTTTAAATACTTGTGTTTTAAAATATTGTTTTTAATTAAAGCTGCCAATATTAGTTTCAAACCATTAATAAAATTAACTACAATAATAGAATATTTTTAGTTCTTTATTTGTAAATATTTTTCTTTAATGGTCTGGAAATAAAAGTGTAATGATAAAAAATTTGTTCTTTTTTTTGTATTCAACTAAGTTATCTATAAATAATACAATATTTTGTGTGGACAGTAGTACTGTTTGGTAAAATCTGATATACAAACAATCACTATTAGATAGAAAATTAAATATTAAAAAGCAAAGTTGTACTTTGTTATTAAGCAATATTCAAAACATGATTTATAACTTTTGCACTTTCAATTTAAGCGCAAAAGTGAATTTAAAAAATCGCGAAAAAAAAATCAAGTAGTTGGGCCGGTAATGGCACCAACTGTTAGCCTACTGTTTTATTACTGTTGGGCCGTTAATGGCAAACAATTGCTTAAAAACAGTTGGCTAAGTGTTGGTAAAAGCGTTACGTTTTTTTCACGGTACCAACTAAATTGCCAACTGTTGGCCCAACTGTAGCTAATAGTTGGTTATTAGGATCGGGCCAACTACTTACCAACTGTTCGATGTTTACTGGGTATATTTTAGAAATTTTTTTCTAAATAATTTGTTTAAACATAAATTACGTAAAGTATAAGTTATTATTTCTTTAAAAATTAAAGCTAAAATTTTAAATAATTTTTACTTTTAATAAAAAAATCAAAAACTTTCTTTCAACGTTTAAACTTGGAGATAGAACAAAATAATTCTAACCTCGCGATATATAGCTTGCAGCATTTTTTATATGTGACTTCAGTGACTTTCCAATTGCATTGAATAACCACTTAAAGCTATTATATTCCTAGAAGTTTGAAGAATTCAAGCTACTAGGAATATAATATGATGAAGAAATTAAACAACCTTTTGTAGCAATAGAGCAGTAGAGCGCACAGTTTTTCGGCGAAATCCTACTCTTCCTCGATTCAAATTAAGGGAACGTCAGTTTTTTAAAAACAGATTTCCACAATAATCAGTAATTTTAAAATGTGAAATTATTGAAAGATTTCATGCATTCAATTAATTATTTTCGGAGTTTCAAACTTTACTTCAGGAATGGAACAAAAATCAGAACAATTATTTTTATGGTTTGTGATAGACTTTCCAATTTAATAAAGTTAATGTAACTCCTTGCCCTCGAAAGTGTAAATTCACTAAATACAACTTTGTGTTCAAATGTAAGTAAAAATCTTCATTACCAATACTAGAAAGAACTATCTTCTCATATCTAAATATAATTTTTAGTTAGAGCAGCATCTTTAACTTGTTGGAACAGTTTATCAATATTACAGACTTTCTCGTAATGTACTTGAGTGCAACTAAAATTGCATCAATTTGCTCGGAAGACTAGATAAAACTTGAAAAGCGCGCAAAAAATCATGAAAATATTTAGAGAAAAAACAAAGTACTTGAGTAGTTCTAATATAACCAGGTTCCTATAACCAGTTTTTATAACCAGTTCTTATAACCAGTTCTTACAACTAGTTGTTATGACCAGTTTACAATATGAAGAATCTGGTGCTTAAAACAATTCCATAGCATGACAAAAAAAGTTATAGATGAATTCCAGCTGAAGATTTAGTGAGCTAAATAAAAGTTACACACAATTATTTTATGCTTGCATTATAAAGTAAAGTTTTTCAATTAATTTTTCAAACATAAAACCGAGTCTAAAATAATTCAAAAGCTAATCCAAATCATGACCACTGCCCTCCTCTGCCTCCTCCTCCATCTCCTCCTCTGCCTCCTCCTATGCTCTAAATGTTTAGGAACCTTCAACAATCGTGCCTCTACGATAATAGACTCAATGTAAGAAATTTGTTAGAATTAATGTTGAGCACAAATGATAACACAATGACATTGACGAATAATTTTAAAATACAACTTTTGATTTTAAAACCGAAACTGTAGAAATACAATAAAAAAATCAAACTACCTCTACAAGAAGAAACTTAATTAACTTTCAATTTACTGCTTGACAGAAAAAGACTCCTTGATTCTGTTGAATGGTGCTGGCTTAATTTGCGGAATGATATTTATTTCAAAACGAGGTAAAATTTAAAATTTCATATGAAAAAGCAAAAAATTTTATAATCTACTCCAGAAGAATAGAATATACATGTTTTTTTTTTTTTATAAGCATAACGCTTATAAGCATATGGAGGCTCAGATTTGGAAAAAAAATAAGCATATGTAAGCATATTCGTGAGCCTCCATAAACTATTTTAAAAATTTGAATTTCATTTACCTAAAAATTTTAAATATATATATTTCTAAATTTATTATTTGTAAAAGAACAAAAGCTTGATAAATTTGTTCTTTTGCTGGACAATTTGAAGGGACAGATGCAGGAGAATTTTAAAGATGCTGTGGTTGCTGCTAAAGGACTTCTATGGTACGGTCTACCAAGTGTCACTGACCTTTGGCAAATAGTTGATGCAGGATATGCTGCCACTCTGAAAAGACTTATTGTGATTGAACATCAAAAATGGCTCGATAGAGATAATCATTTTGATAGATGGTTCAGTAATACACTGCAAAAGAGAGACGAATTTTGATTACACATTGGGCAGGGGAAGCATGGAAAGCTTTAAACACTTCAACGTATGACAAGCAAAGGAAGAAATGTTGGACAATGACTGGGTGTTTAATGACTTCTGATGGCTCAGAAGATTTGCTTGTTAAACCAGAGGGCCTTGATAGTTACAAAGTGCCGCCACCATCCATTACAGATCCTGGCAGTGATCAACCCATAGGAAATCAGGGTGATATTCAACCGGTGGAGGTAGATGATGCTATAAATGAAAGTGCCAACAAAATTCTTCCAGATGGCACCTTTATTGGTCCGGACGAGAAGGAACGCGAAGTTCATATCTTTGATTTCATTGATAACATTTGTATATAGTATATATGTTTTATTTTTTGTTATTATACTATAACATTAATTCAGCTACATTAAAAACAAAGCAAATACAGAGCATAAGTCAACTTTTTATTTTTCTTATACCCATTATATATTATACCCTTTAGTAACGCGCACACTTTAAGAAAGTATTGAAATAAGCATATTTTATTAGAAATATGCTTAAGCTTAAGCATACTTTTGAGCTTCTTTTAACTTTTTGCTAAAGCATACCCGAGCCTGTTTCAAAAATTTCATATGCTTATAAAAAAAAAACATGTACACTGTTTTCACCATCTATGACAAGCACTCTTCTTGATCACTTACCTACGCTCTATTTTAAAGGATCAATTTTTCTTTGCTAGGTTTCTTAAAGAAAAAGTTCTCTTCTTCATTCACCACTTAAAGGTCCTGGTTTCGTCACCCTTTTTTTCCCCTTCCCTTCCCCTTGCCTCATTTAAAACATACAAAAAAATTCGCCGTAATATTATCTCCCTCAATTTTGAAAATAAAAGATACCTTTCAAATCTATCTTCAGTTCAAAATTTCTCCAGTTATTTTATTAAATATTTTCTTATATATTACTCTTTAAAAGAGTACAATCTTTTTAACAATCAGTGGGATATATTTACAGTAAGAGAAGTCGTTGTTACCTTAACGCTGGTTCTAAATTAACTTTTTGACAATTTGATTAAAGTAAAAACTATCCAAATTATTAATAAAAATATTTATTTCGCATATTAATAAACGACAGTTCGATAGTTAATAAAATATTAGTAATGTTTTGTGTGCAAAAGACTTATTATCTGTAAAAAAATATAATCACACTAAAAAAACCATTGTCATTTTTTTTAGTTTTTGATTATGGCTAAGAAAATATTTACGAACGCTTTCTTTCCAATGTAAAACCATTTTACTCCACTAAAGTTCGTGGGCCTTCTCCCAGTATGGTATCTTGGGCAAATTCCCCGCCAGCACTCTCCTCTCAACGATCCCAATATTAAAATTTTCAAAATTGTGTCTGGTTTTCAATTCTGTTTACCAAACGAACTTATGCAAGTATAAATAGAGTAAAAATTTAAACTTATTAACTTTTATATATGGAATTGTCCTTAAAACTAAGCATCAGAGTCTCGGTACGGAAAGTATCGTGTACTCACTGAATCGGTCATTTTTTACAATACCTATCCTACGATACTGATACCAATACTAAATTGGCATAGGTCTTGGTAGGACGGATGTTTTCGATACCAACTTCGAAGTATTGTTGATGGTCGTAACGTACATGCGAGACTTCCGAGACTGATGCTTACTTAACTTAAATAACTAACACTTAAATCAGATGAAATAGTGAGACCAGTAAGGGTTTTACTTTTTCTCCGAGCGTTTACCTCGTGCCATTAAGATAAATAATACAGACTTGAAGAACTTCTTGCTGTTGGTATGCTTCTTAGAATATTTTAAAATGTAAAAACCTGTCCTCGGGTCAGTAATTTGTAATGCAAATTGAATATTCAAAAAAAAAAAAAAAAATTTAATAACAAAATGGCGACTGAGATAAATGATAAGTGTTCTCTCAAAAAAATGACTGTAGAGTCTTTATTCGGCAGTTTGTCATTCAACCAAGAAGAAAGAATTAAAGCTGAGGACCAATTAAAAATACTTGAGACTATGGAAGGTATTACTATTTTTTGTAAAAAAATTATTAAAAGATTTGAAGCACTACATACTTAAAAAAAAAGTTAAATCAATTGAAATCAAATTTGAAATAGATAATTTATTTCTGAAATACAACACCTAAATAATTTTCTTATTTAAATTTCTGACTAATATTATGTTTTAATGCTTGTACTTTTGTTTAGACTTTGGTTTAATACTTACTGAAATCACAATAGAAGTATCATTTCCAACAGATATTAGGCAGGTGAGAAAGGTTTTTTTTTGGAATTGGCTATTGGATTCGACATATGCCTATTATTATTTTTTTCAAACTGTATATAGTGGACCTTATAAATATGATCTAATGAAAAGCTATTCAATAATGTATATTGAAGCTTTAGACTTTTAAAATTATCTTATACTTTGTTAAATATTTGGAAAATGTTCCTCCTATATATGCTGCAATTGCAAACTAACATTTAGTGAAACAAATATTCATTTAAATGTAAGCTACTATTGTATAAAGCACACTTTTTTTTGCAAAGTAATTCAAAAAAATCTTCAAAAAGGCTATATATATTATAATGAATTATAAGAGAAAGTGCTGTGTCTGACTGTTAGAGTTCTTTATTTACGTGAAGTTGTTAATAACCAGAAAAAGAGGAGCATTTATAGGAAAACTTCTCAGTTGTATTATTTTGTTAGCTACAATCTTCTTATTAAAATACAGAAAATCTAGCATTTATAAATGATGATATGAAACATAAAATTAGTTTAATAAAAAGTATAATACTAAGCAGTGTCTCTGTGACTTCTTTGACCTAAATTTGTTTTGATACAGAATCATTATCAAAAGTATTCTTTTTTTCTTGAGTATTTTTGTTTGGGTTGTCGTTATTTTTAAATTTTCAAAAACTAATTGTCTTGTCTCCCTAATTTGTTTCAAAAATTTCTTACAAATGTTTAAACCAATTATTAGAACAATTAAACTATTTATATTAAATAATTTTTTTCAATCACTTCAGTGATTACTTTAGTATCTATTACACAGTATGAACTTACCAACTAAAAAGTATGAACTTACCAACTAAAAAGTGTGAATAGTAATTAAGATGAACTAAGTTTAAGACAATAGTTTATCTTTAAGGTAGTCCAATGGAATTTATTATTGAAGAAAAGTTACCATCCTTATGGCAAGTATTTAATTTTTTCATATATGAACACAACTAGAAAAGCAACTTAGTCATAGAAGCAACTATATTTACAATGCCAAGGAGTTGAAAGTTTTGAATGATCATGAATAAGATATGTAAAATGAGCAGTTTGCTTGTAAAAAAGGAGGAGCAGTTTCAGTTTATGTTTCAAGTTATTGTAGAGAACTGTTATTTGTTTCCTAATTGGTTAAAGCAGATCTTGATTACCCATGCAAGTTAAAGAGCAATAGGCAGCAATCTAACTAACAATATTGAGTATTGAATGACATTTGTTATAGTATTCTGATTTGACTAGATTAGCTAAGCATGTAACATTCCATGCAGTTCTCAACTAAATTTGTTATAAGTGAAGTCAAATTTTATTATTTTGACATCAATTGAAAATTATTACAATGGTATAAGCAGCATTTTCTCTAATAAAAACTAAAAAAGGTTTTAAATTGTGTCATTGTAGAAACATTTGACTTGTTTCAGCTAATATTAGTTAGAGCTTTTTTCTACTCAAAAACTTTTTATAGCATTTCTACCCCAAACTGGTCAACACTGAGGTGTCTTTAAATGTATTTAACTAAAACCTTTAAGGTAAAAACCCTTAAAGGATTTTTTAATTTACAGAGTTTTTTAATGTTAATCAAATACTTTGCTTTGATGATATAAAAAATATTTATTTCATTTAGCTTGCTTCTGTACTTCTGAAGCAATATATAGATTGCCACTGGTCTTCATTATCTGAAGAAAAGTTCCGAGCACCAGAAGTCAACTCAGAAGTATGCATAAATTACAACTCACTTTTAAGCCAACCATGTTCTTTGCAAAAATATTCAGACACCCATACTTTGTTATAAAGTTCATTAATAGAGAAGTAGTTATAAATTTATTTTGTTTTTTTTATTAGGTGAAGGCTTTAATACGTCAGAGTTTACCAAATGGTTTGCAAGATGAAAACAGCAAGATACGTTCTAGCGTGGTTAGAATTTCACCAGTTTAGCCACTGTAAATGTTTACATCCAAAAATAACTTAATAAAAATGCTTACATCCAACAATATATGATGTCTAATGACATGTTTTTGCTTCTTTTGTTTGCATGTTAAATGTAAATAATTTTGGATAAATATCTAATTTAATAGGCATTTTTGATATTATGGAAATATCTTCAAATAAAAGTGAACTGGAGTTGACTTTCTAAGATATTTTAAAAACATGCTCAATGTTTTTTTTTTATAAAAAGGATTTGAATTGCTGCTTAGTGTTTCTTTCACATTCTGAGAATAACCTACTAGTCCCTGATAATTTATCATTCCCACTTTCAGACTTTTTAGCATTGGTTTTTGATATGTAAAGCATATAAATTCTTGTTTAATTATTTATTTTTTCATAGGCTTATGCTATGTCAAGAATTGCTTCTTTTGATTGGCCAAATGATTGGCCAGATTTGTTTATGTTGTTAATGCAAGCATTGCAAAGTATAAATCAAAATGTAATTCATGGAGCAATGCGTGTATTCTCAGGTAAATTTGTTGTTGGGTAAATATCTGTCAGTAGATATGTGGGTGAGTAGATCTTTGTGGAATAGTCTGTTTTAATTTTTACCTTAAGAAATTTACTTGTTATTTTCTAGAGTTTGCAGGAGATGTCAGTGATTTACAAATTCCTCATATAGCTCCAGTTATATTACCTGAAATGTTAAAAATATTTTCACACCCTGAGGTTTCATGTTTGATTGTTTTTGTTTTCTTTTTGTTTTTAATGTTTATTTTTGTTTTTAATTTTTATTTTTCTGACAAGAGTTTAGAGTAATACGGTTTTGTACTTGAATTGTTTTTAGATATATGGTGTTCGTACAAGTGCTAGAGCTGCTTCGATCTTTGCTACAATTGCTGGAGTGATTGGTTTGATGAAGGAAGTATACAAGGTACTCTGCAAAAAAGTTCTTATAGCTGAGTTCTTAACTGAACTTCTTAAAAATGCAATCTAATGTTTTTTAATTTTGTTTACATTTTGTTTAGATAAAGCATAAATAAATGCAATATTTTCTGTCTGTTTATTTTAGTAGTTTTAGTCACTGTATTTTCAAATATAGTTCAATTATTTATAGTAGGTATTAGAACTATTATTTTTAAGCTAAGATCCAATTTAATTCATAAAAAAATTCAGGTGTAAGAATAAGATAAGATAAGAGTAAATTGTAAAGACTAATTAAATGTTTTAGGAAATCTTTTTCAGGGAGTGGATAAGCAACTGTTGATGCCTTACTTGCCACAGTTCTTAGATGTTTGCAGCCATCAACTTACAGTTCCTGAAGGTCCAACATCTGATTGTGGATTAAAGATGGAAGTTTTGAAGGTAATTTATAATTTAAAATTTGTCAGACTAATTTAATACAATTACATATTTATACATACTAAATGAACTTCTTAAAAGTAAAGACCAAAATTTAAAATCTACTATAAAATAAGTCAAAAACTCCACGTTTCGAAAGCAGATAATATGCTTCAGTTAAATGGAGTTGTTTATAATATAGTTATTGTACAAGATGGATAAGCCTTAATTATGTCAAAACCCTCCATTTAGCACAATAAATTATATGGACAATACTGGATTGCAAATCATTTAGAGCAAATTGTTATGTTATTTATTACTTATATTAATACAATCTGCTTAATTAATTTGTTCATGCCTAAATTGTAACAAGTATGGAGAACTTTAATAAAGTGGTAAATTTTTTTATTGGTAATTTGAAATAAATTTTTATTTGGCTATTTTATAAAAGTTTTTATAAATTACGTTATAGCCTCGTGAAAAATTGTTTTGGTTATTTAAAATTTATAATAGTGACTTTTTAACTTAATGATAAAATTTATAGAATTGTTACCACTGGACCACATAAATATCCTAATAACAGAAATTCTAATTGCTAAATGAGCATTTAGCAAGACTGTTTTAACATTTCTCACTCTTGGACAATAACTGAAAAGTGAAAGCAATTTTGATGAAATTTTTTACATATTTACATTTTAACTTTTTTACAAAACTTTAAACAGTTATGTTTTTACTAAATTAGTTTTTTTAAAATTGGTTTAGGATGCAATCAGATTTACTTTTAGTTACTCAAAAAAGTCATAAAGTTAAATAAATAAGTTCAGAAAATTATTAGGAAAATAGTTTTAAAAAGTTAGGAATTTAAATTATTAAAGTTAACCCAAAAATAGAAAAAACTACTGTAAAAAGTTAATTTTTTAATTTTATTTTATAAATTCTAATAAATTGATTTTTTCAAAGCTTATTTATTTTAAATTCAGGCTCTAGAAGTAGTTGTCAAAAATTTCCCTAAAGCATTATCTGGATACATTGGCAGCATTCTTCCACCTGTATGGCAGACATTCACCCAAAGTGTTGATGTATATATAAAGACCACTGTTAATTGTGTTGACCTGTCAGAGGATCCTGTAGATGAAGATGGTGAGTGTTCTTGAAACATAGTTTAATTTGTTCAAAAAAAGTAAAAAGAATTAAATACATTTAAAAGAATTTTTTTTGTTAATACAGCGGAGAAAATAGAATTAGCCTCACCTTTATTTTTTGTTCTAATTTAACAAAAATTGCAGGTAAACAATTATGAAATCTACTTTATTTCTTGTTACTTCTACTACAACTAAAAAGTTTATAAATTGGTATGTTTAATTAATTCCAAATGGAAAAAAAATTAAAAATATTCAATTTGTGGAGAAAATAGAATTAGCCTTATTAGCGTTATATACAAAAAATAAAGAAAATATTTTGTTTTTTCGCTCATTTAGTATTTAGTATAGCTTCCTGAATTTTTAATGACTTCAAATATGCGGTTTGACATACTAGTCACAAGATTTTGGATAGTTTCTATAGATATTTCATTCCAAGCTTTTCTGATACGAGTTTTCAGCTCCAAGGTGCATTCAAATTGCTTACCATTTTCATAAACCTTTCTAGAAAGTATTCCCCATAGATTTTCAATTGGGTTAAGGTCTGGACTACGTGCGGGCCATTCCATTACGTGAATATTTTTTTCTCTAAACCAAGCTTTTGTAAGCTTTGAATTATGGATAGTAGCATTATCTTGTTGGAAAGTGAAAGTTTCACCCATCAATTCCTCACCATGTTCAAGTAAACTTATTTCTAATAAGTCAATGTAGTCCTGTGAATTCATTTTTGTTGAAATCCATGCCAGTGGAAGTTTTCCAGCAAAGGAAAAACCCCCCCAAACCATAACATTTCCACCCCCAAAGTTACGACTCATCCGAGTTTCTTTCTCTTTTCGAAGATCGTGCCAGTAATATTGATAGCCATCAGGACCATCTAGATTGAACTTTTTTTCATCACTAAAGAGAACTTGATGCCACTCTTCTTGCCAAGACATGTGTTCTTTCGCAAATTGTAATCTAACTTTTTTATGACGAGCAGTAAGTTTTGGTTTTGGTTTATGCTTTTTCCAAACTGTGTTTGGATCTTCATGTAAGATTTGTCTCACACGTTGAACAGATACAGGTAATTGTAAATCAGCACGAATTTGAGATGCAGTCATGTGCTGAGCAGCAGCACGACTTACAATAACTCGTTTAGTACGATTATCAATTTTACGTTTGCCACCACTTCCCTTATAGGCTCCATAATTAACGCCAATCTTGAAGTAATTGTTAACCGCTTTTGGAGATCTTTTAATTTTCTTTGCAATTTCCCGATTAGATAAGCCTGTATCTTTGTATGCTTTGATTACTGCTAATTCTTCATTCGTTAAACGCTTACCACGTCCCATTTCAAATAAAGGTATCAAAAACCAAATGTTAAAAACTTTATGAGCACTGATTTCACAGTCTTTGTTTAACTTACAAATAATAATAAAAAACTAACTCACAAATGCGTATCACCAGATCAAAATATACAAGTAAACTGAAAATAATTATTGATGAGGCTAATTCTATTTGTTACCGCAAATATCAAATATTATACATTTTATGGTTTTATCAAATGTTCCGCAATTTAATTATGCTATATTATAATCTAAAAAGTTGTTGTTTGTAACAGTAATTATATGTGTGTGGATACAAAAGTTTTACCGCACAAACTTGTTTACAGATTTACAAAATATTGGATCAGCACATGGTGAGGCTAATTCTATTTTCTCCGCTGTATTAACTATTGCTCAATTGTTTAATTTAAAAAAAAAGTTAAATAAACATTAAATGATAATATAGGATATAATCTAGTATGTAAGACATGAAACAATATTCAAGATAAAGAAAATATATTATAATACACAATATATTATATAGGTTTCTGACTTATAACATGATTCTATATGGTTTGGAAAAATTTGTACTACAAAACAGTGCAAAAAGGAAATAGTGCCAAATCATAATACTTAATAAAACAATAAGTTGTGAGTTGTTTGTAACAAACACTCTTTATAATAACTCACAACATTTGGTTGAAATAAAGTCAAATTTGATGAACCTTTCAGAAAATGATATAAATGGAATGTATTTTTTGTAAGAGGCTCAGTTGCTTGCAGCACACCAACCTTCATTTTGAATTGGGAAAATGATGAATCCGCTTCGTTTAGCAATGGTATAACACTTTGAAATGTCTGTATAATTTTTTTAAGGTCTGTCCAGATTTACTGCTGAACCTTCTAGATTTGGTACAGCTCTATCTCCAGCATCTTTCCAGCATTCCACATTTCTTTTCTGTTAAAAGCCATATTTAGTCCACAGTTTTGGATCTGTCTAAAGTTTCTGGCAGATGTATAGTGAAAAAACCTAGTATGTCGACATAAGTGTTTTATACAATCAATCTTATTGTATCATTTGAGCCTTATTATTTATGCTCAACTAGACCATTAGAGTACTGTCTTCTTTATCTTTGCTCTCACTGCTTCACATTATGGTATCAACTTTGTTTTTTCTGTTTCTTTTTAGGTTTGTTTTTATCTAATTCTTTTTCTTCAACTACTTCAAACTTTTATTTCAGCTTTGGAATCTTATCTTATGTTACTATGAATTCTTTCTTATGTTGCAATTGACTTTAGACTCTTTACTTTTACCTTCAGGCTCTTTACACTATTTAAGACATTTTCATGGACTTCTATATGTCACTCTAAGGAATAGCAAAAGACATACATGTCACTACAAGGAATACCAAAGTTACAGAGAATGTAAATCTTGCTATTTTTTTATACAGTTACATACATTATGTGATGACTTTTTAAGTCCAATGATCATTTTTAATTTTATAGAAAAATGTTTCAAATTATAGTTTCTAATTATAGTTTCTAATTATATTTTCTAATAGTATTGATATAATATAGGAAACTGTTTTTAATCTTCTAATATCACAGAAATTTGTTATGAATCGCTTATTATAAGGTATTCTAGAATTTACATCAATAAGGTCATTATTTATAATTTATAAACGATGTTACCCATAAACCAGTTTGATGATCAATACAACTAGAAAAAAAATGATATTTACTAACTGAAAAAGTATACAGCAAAATAACCTTAAGTAAACTTAGAAAATTGACTTACTGGCACATTGACCCAAACTTAACCAAGCTTGCAAGGATATCTAGACTCTCTACAGCCTATCTTCTATAGCCTTTCTATTTTTTAGTTGTTTTTTTTAAATTGTTCTGGAATTCTTTCATTTAGAAATTTTAAAAACTTCTAAAATGCTAAATCTTTGTTTCAATCTCAGCCAACTTTTATTTTTTATCTTTATGTAAACAAAATATAGTTAAACAGTCATAAATAAAAAAGAAAAAAAAATAAAAAAGAAAAAAACTATGAGGTAGATGAAAACAATTTTTATTCAAAAAATATTTTTAAGTGAAAACTTTCTGATTTGAAAATGTTAGGAATTCTCTTACTCAAGTTTAATTTTGTATAGAGTATTTTAACAAAGACTGGAACAACTTTGCAGGCTGGGAGATGTTTGGAAACTCTTTTACATAGGGCCACCCTGTAAGCTTTTGTTAATCAAGCATATTTTTTATTGTATATGTCCTAGTTTTTATACCTAAAAACTGCTTTTGGTATAAAAAAAGTTCTTAAAACTAAATAATCTCATTTTCATGTCAAAAATTAAAAATGTTTTAATATTCAAGGTTATAAACCTCTTTGGGGTTTATAACCTTGAATATTGTATTAATTATGTTGAAGTTCTTCACTAATAATATAAGTTGAAGTATTAATGTGATGTTATTCTTTTAAATCAAAAAGAAAGGAGAGACAGAAGTTTGTGATATTTCTACTAGATGATTAACATCTATATATTGATGTTTAATAACCATGTTGTATCAAAAGAGAAGTTTACTTACAGGAAACACTACTTGAGCTCAAAAGCAGGTCTGCAAAATCACAATTCTGCAGACCCATTTTTGAGTTTATACTGCTGCTCTGTAAAGTGTAATAACTGCAATGCACCTCTGATCCCAGTTGTAATAAATGGTATTATAGTGATTACTTAAGCATTTTGCCAGTGGTACTAATTGATTTTTATACTTAGTAAATGATGCTACAATCATCAAATTTAAATCAAAATGAGTTTGGTTTCTGACCCAAAACTTTTTTAAAAAGTTTTTTCTTACATTCAAGCTCGAAATTTAAAATGTTATATTATGTGAAAGGTGAAGTATGTTGTTTTTTTCTCTGGAACATGTCAAACATAAAATAAAGAAGGGAGAATTTTAAAAAACAAAACACCTTATGAGCCAAAATAATGCAACAAAAAAAAAAAAAGAGTTTATTTTTGTTTATTTACTATTTTTGTCTTAAATTTGGCTAGAAATTTGACAATAATAGTCTGATGGAGCTGTAAAGATATTCATCAGTCATTTTAGATCTTTATTTTAACTTTATGATATAAGTGAAAGCAGTTGTATACAAACACAAGTTCTGCCATTTTGTACAGATCAGAAATATTAATTTGTAGATATCATTTTTTATCTATTTTGTTTTGCTTTGAATTAAAAGACTAAGCTGCGAGTTTAACTAAAAATAAGACAATGTCTGTAATTACAAAATTTTGTGTTTTCCTATGTAAAACTGGCAAAGTTGGTAACCCTGCATTGCAAAATTCTGTTAAATATGAAAGCACAAATTGTACTCCTACAAAAAAGTTGTTTTTACTTGTACCAAAATTTGCTCCTATGCAATCGGCTACTGACAACTACTAAAATTTTGAAATTTTGAAAAGATAATATTTCAGAAAAAATAATATATATGTGCAACAATTTTTGTTTTGCAATTTTTTTGAAAAATTTAATCTTTTGTAGCCCAAAGAAATTGGTCTGCAGACCAACTGTTTGACACCCCTTCTCTAAAAGTTAATTGTCATTATTGTCATTTTTTGCCATTGATTATTTAAGTTAAAGTTTATCTTTTTATACTTGTTTTTTATTTTAGGAGAAATTCTCAGCTTTGAGAATTTAGTATTCAGTATATTTGAATTCATCTCTGCATTAGTTGAAACACCAAAGTTTAAAAGAACAGTTGATCAATACTTAGAGGACATTTTATTCTATACAATGGTTTACATGCAAATTACAGATGAACAAGCAAGAGTTTTTTTTCATAACTGTACTTATAATTAGATCAGAAAATTTCAAAGTATATGAAAGTAGTATAAAAATAAAAATGGCTCATTTTGGCAACTATTATTTCATTTTCAGATAGATTTATGGTCTAATGATCCAAATCAGTTTGTTGAAGATGAGGATGAAGAAACATTTTCTTATTCAGTGCGAATTTCTGCACAATACTTATTACTGGTAAATATTTTTTACTTACAAACTTTATAGAGTTATAAAGTTAGTTTTGGGGTATTTTCAGTATCTGTGCTTATTTTATCAAACTAATAAACTTAGAGTCTATCAGAACGCTTTAAAAGTGCTACAAAGAAAATGTGCAATGCTGTTGCAAGATTAAAGTACAGGGCTGATGAGCTAAAATCTCAAAATGAAACAAGCTGGTACTAATAAACTTTTTATTTTAACAATATTATTGTTTTTAAACCTCAATGTTTAAATAAGTAGTTAGTACATTACTTTTGAAAACCAAATTAAAGAAACATGTTGTTGCTGTTATTATTAGTATTGTTGTTGATGTTGTTATAATTGAGTTTATCAAATCAACCTTAAAGGTGGAAATACAATGAAGTCTGTTTATTATCTCTGGGCTACATTCAACCAAGTATAGAAGAAAAGTTGGAGTCTGGTGAAATAGCATCTGATTTTAAGAATTTTCTTTTTGAAATGCTATTGTCTTCATCTAATTTACAAGGTATGATAATTTTGAGCAATTTTCACATAAAGTTTTAATCTAAAACTTCATAAATTTTTTGCCTGAAGTTTTTGCAGTTTTAGATTAACTATAGTTGAGTGGTTGATTGTATTTAACCCTTTATTTCCCAGTGATGCCATTTGACATCATTGCCTTTTAGTGACTATTGCACTCCTACATTAAGCACTATGGTAGAGATCATTTTACTTTTGTGTAAGAGTTAATTTTTATTTGAAAGCATACACCAGAATGCAAAGCAGTGGAATTTATAAAAAATTGCTTACAGAAAGTTTCATTAAGTAAATATATTTGATGTGATTTGGGAATTAAAGTTACCATTTTACCCCGAGATGTTTTTGGTTGACAGTTTTGTTTTGTAAGTATTTCAATACTCTGAAAAGATCTCAAGTTGAGTTAAATCTGTTAAATCTCAGTTTAATCCAAACAATTGTGAGATTTTTACTACCATTCAAGTTTTTTTACTATCATTCAAGTATTCTTAGCACAATGCTCATACCACACTGTCAGCTAAAAATAAAAATGTCTATTCATTGCAAATGCAGTTCATAGCAAAAACAAATACAGTTCATAGCAAAAACAAATGCAGTTTATAAAAAAAAAAAAAATGTAACATTCTTTCACTAAACCATTTATTTAATGTTCAAATAAATGAATGTTTTTTTATATATATATCTTAGTTATAAATTTGGGCTGTTTTTTTAAACTTTTTTTTTGTGTTAGGTTCTCCATTCTTACTTGGTCAATCGTTCTGGTGTGCTAGTAGATATGTTGCAATTTTAGATGATAATGCTTTATGTCAGTAAGTTGATTCTTTTTTGCACCTGGGAAATTCATTTCATAATTTTAATTTAACTATACAGTCAGAACAGAATTTAGTTGTACAGAGTCATTTTTGAGTAAATTTGGTATTTTAGATGCAACTATTGTAATTTACACTAATTGTTGAAAATGTTTTTTTTTTCTGAGAATTTTTATTTGAAGAAAGGCTTAAAAAAAAAATAGCAGTATTTTTTTTTTGTAAATTACTAAATTAATTTCTTTTTTAAAAAAGGGGTAAAACAATAGTACAAGAAAAACAGAAAGCAATTGTACAAGAAAATGTACAGAAAACAATTGTACAAGAAAATACTTAAGCTATGTGGAATTATTTTGTAAAATAACTAACAAATAAAGATTTTATTTATTTTTACATTTCACTATTTAGTAGCTTCTCCTTTTGCTTCTACTAGATGTTTTGAATTAAAATTAGGGTTTTGTGCAGACTATTTTAAAACATTTATGTCATTTTCATCAAAAATGTCTTGAGTTTTTTTAACAGTGTGTTTTGGATCGTTGTCCTTTTGAATTTTAAATTTCAGTCCCATGTATCTATGTACAAGTTAGTATTCATGCTTTATCAATATATTCTAATTTACTAACACCATACCATCCCATACAACCTCAAACCATCACATTTCTACCACCATGTTTTACTGTTCCTCTTATGCAACTCAAATGAAAAGCTTCTCCCCTTTATGCTCCATTCAATTTTTTTTTAAGTTAAGCTTGGGTTCATTTTTTTCAACTTTCTTTTAAAAAGATAATGGTATTAACTATACTATTTTTTTATAACTATAATTTATTGATTCAGTTGCTTCTTCATATGACTTTTTGTTAAAAATGTTTTTTCTTTTGAGCTATATATCTACTAAACCCTGCTTTGGGAATACAATTTCTAATTTGCATTAGTGAAATCTACTTCCTATGAGGTTTTTCAGACTTTTTGCAACATTATATAATTTTTTTTTTAAATATTTTTTAATATTTGTTATCTCTTGGAGTTGTATTCAGCTTTTGTCCTCATCCAGTACAAATTTTAAATGTGCTATATAGTCTCTATTACTTTATAATGGCTCTGTGCATTGGAATATAAACTGATATCAAAGGAATATTTGTAATTTCTTGTACTTTTCTATAAGATTTTTCTTGTTTAATTAAGTCTATAACAAGTTTTTGTTGAGTTTCATTTAAATATTTACCTTTAGGTGCCATTCTTATTGACAGAGTTTTTTTTTTCAAAAAATGTGATTAGTTGCTGAAAATAATTTAGTGAAAATAACATAGAAAATAAAATGGATATTTGATAAATTGCTAATATAAAAAACACTTATTTTCCCTGTAAACTATCGACAAAACAATATTGTGCAATTAATTTCTGTACATGCAAATTAACACTTGTCCAAGAAAAGTAGTAAAAATCTTATAACAAACTCTTTAATACTTCTGATGAAAAATTATCAATAAGGGATTGCTATAAAAAATTTAAAAAATATCTTACCATTGTTATTTTTAAGAATGTGAATGTTTAAAACTAATTTTAACAGAATTAAACTCAAAAATAATTCAATTAAATTCAATTCTGTATAGTTAAGTTCTGTTCTGACTGCATGCTACTTAGTTTGTAAAAAAAGAAATGTTTTTAACCATCTGCTCAGTAATTGGGTACCTGGGTATCCATTTCAGTTTCCAAGGTAGAATTTGTTAATTTGTTAGAATTTATTATAAGTAAAGAAAAAGACTCCTCACTTTCATAATATATTTTTTACATTACAACTTTGTTCTTTTCTTTTCACAGTAGGTGGGTAACTGAGTGCCTGGTTATTGAACAAATGGTAAAAGTTTGGTTATTGACCAGACAGTTTAAATGTACTCTTGACAAAAAACATTGTTTAGTTTTCAATAATTTGTTAACAAACACTGACAGCAGTAAAGGCATTTTTAAGATCAATTTTGTCAAGAACATAAATCACAATATATATTGTTAAATAGCAGTTTTCAATTCAAACTCCTCTATTCTCACAATTCAATTACAAAGTAAATGCACATAAATGTAATGCAAAAATTAACATAAGCTGTCTTGTGACATTAAATACCGAGTAGTTAATCAAAACTACAAAAAAATATAGATTATTTATTTACATTCATCTCTAAATATTCTTAGATATTTTTATCAAACAAACCAATTCATGATATACGATTATTATATATATTTTTAGAGAAACGCAACCTCAAAAGCAGTTTATAGATAATAGGTGTAATAGATAATCAGGCAGTTCAATAGTTTATCTAACTACACACAATTCATAGATCAAACTACAAAATATTTGAATTTTGTTGCTTGATCAGCATCCTGATACTAATTAAGGGAATATTTCCTACACCAGAACTTCACTTACTAATTGATGTTGCTCCACTTCTAGCAAATTTTATGTTAAATCTGATGTAAACAAAGTTTTGTTTGGATGCCACAACTTTAAAGTTAATTTGCTAGTTAATTTGGTTCAGTGTTTATGATGGATTTTCAGTGTGATGTTAAGAGCCAGCACCCTGAAAGGTCATCACCAGGGGTGTTACAAAAACCCCTACTCTTCAGTTCTCCTACCCTTATCATAATCTTGTAAAGAAAAATGTATCAATGTCTTTTAGTGTTACTATTCATGTAGTAGATAAATATTATAGCTGGCTAGCAAAATGAAATAAAATTTTGTTTGATCCCCTTTTTATTTAAACAACCCTCCTAGGAAAATCCTATTAACTGTCCTGCACTGTGTGAAGCTTCTGCTCTACATTTTTTTTGCTTATCATTTATTTTCAAATATCTGTGTTTCCCTATGGGAAAAAAAAAATATCATGAAGTTTTTTTCTTTAAGGTAATGGTATTTTTAGGAGCACCGATTAAAAAGTTTTTACTGTTTAAGACAACTGATGAGAATATTCTATTTAAAATTTAAGAAATAAAATGCACATTTCATATATTAATAAAGTAAATGAAAATTTCTTATACTAATAAAAATCCATGTTTTAGCAGGTTTTTTTCTAAGAATTACTAAATTTCAATATTTTAAGTATCTTCTTATTGTTATTCATGTAATAGTTTGTACAAAAAATATGATTATTGTAAAAATTTTCATTATTTATTTTAGAACTATCCAAGCAACGGTTAGAGCATTGCAAGAAGATCAAAGTCCTGTGCTTAGAGTATTTGCTGTCAAGTCTCTATTTGGGTATGTTGTACATTTGTTGGATAAAGTAATAATAGTGGGATCAAAATTAACAAATTGATCTTTTTTTTCTTTAAACAATTACTGTAAATAAAATTGTAATACTGAATTATAACCAACTTTTCACTCTGCAACTGGTATGCTTTGGGTCATTGTCCTGCATATAAACCCATTTGAGTGGCATATCTTCTTTGGCATAGGGCAGCAGGGTGTTTTGTACTATTTCGAGATAAATATTTTGATCCATAGTTCCATCGATCTTAAAGTTTGGTCCTAAGCTATAATAAAAAAAGCAAGCCCAAATATTTATTTTTGCTCCTCCATGTTTAACAGTTTTTAGAGTATGTTGCGGTTTGTATGAAGAGTTAGGTGGCCCCCTTACATATATTCAATGTCCACTTGACCCAAATAAAATAATTTTGCTCTCATCAGACCACAAAGTAATACGCCATTTTGAAACAGGTTGACCTACATGGATTTTTGAAAAACATAATCTTGCTACCACGTCTTTTCTAAAGGAGAACCTTTCTTGGGCTTCTAGTGACTAATTTATTTTCTCCTATCTGTATATGTACCATTCACTTAAATTTAAATCTTCTTTAACATAGCAGGAAGTAGCAAAAGGATCAGCAACAGCAGCATGTTTTATTAATCTGTTTTCATGCCATGTTTTATTAATCTGTCTTTCACCTACACTTTTTCATTTTTAAGCATTTCTGATCATCATAGGAGAACAAAAATATCTCATGAATAAATGCATGTTTTTCCTTCTTGTTTTAATTTTAGATTAAGATGTTTTTTTCTGCACTACAATGTTTTTCATGATCCATAATTCTATTTATAGAATAAATTTATTCAATTATTTTATATATTTCATTAGATTAATACTAAAATCAATCTTAATTTTGATTAATATTATTAAAAACAAATAAACAAACAGCTAATATAAATGTATTAATAAGAAATAACAGATATTATTGTAACCAAGAAATCTAAATATATTCTTTAAAATTCATGACTTCCCCAAAGTAATTTGAACAGTGTTACTAATCTTTTTTATTCATTATTCAATGTATCTATTACTGTTATACCTGAAATTATTAATTTACATTTAAATTTAAATGAAATTATTATCACACATAACTATTTTAATAGTCATTACTACTATTTTGTCCACAACTGTATTTATATATAAAATGTATGTTATACAATTGTATAACATTTTATGACATTATATGACATTTGATGATATTGTATGACATTTGATGAACTGATTGAATGTAATATATGTATATAAAGTATGCTTATGTATTTTCTGAAGATTTTGTGGGTTTCTTCAAAAAAATGAAAGACATGGCATAATCTTGGGAGAACTTGAAGCTATTATGTCTGGTTTAATTTCAATTGCTACACATTATAGTGACAGTGTGCTGGCGATTACTCTTGAAACCCTATCCATTGTTATTACAGTGAGTTGTGTGTTAATTAATTTGAGTTTTATTAAATTTTTGTTTAGACAAGTTTAATCGTACAAGTTCAAAATAACTCCTTCAAAATGCCTAATTACTTTTAAGGAGGTGGAGTCAAGAATAACTTAGTATAAAGTTGTTTATTTGGTTGTTCAATTTTTGTACTATTTTTTCACATAAAAAAATGTGAAAATTGAGCTTATTTCAATATTCATCTGTTAACTTGAAGCAGTGATTTCTTTTGTGCTTTTTTAAAATGTAGATCAATGTAGATTTTACAGCAAGAATTGTGGAATTAGGGAACTTGATTCCATTGATTAATGCTTTGTTCATCAAGTTTGGATCTGGTAAGTATTTTAATTAAAATACTTTTTATTTTCTTTAAATTTGGTAAATAAAATATACCCTCTAATCGTAAAGTTTTTTTTTTCAATATCTGTTGTTGATAATGCACAGGTATATACAGAAATTCTGCTGATATTTAACTCATTTTTCCACATAACTAAAAAAAATGTGAAAAAAAAAAAAAAAAAAACATCTTTAGAAAGTTTGTCTAACTCTAAAAAATTAGAAACTTAAATCTATTAAATGATAATCTTTGTTTTCATATCCAATTTTCATGAATTTCCTAATTGCAAGGTTTATCTGTCAGATTTTAATGAATTTTCTGATTGCAAGGTTTAACTGTCAGATTTTAATGAATTTTCTGATTTCAAGGTTTACCTGTCAGACTTTAATGAATTTTCTGATTGCGAGGTTTACCTGTCAGATGGTAATAATTGTATTAGAGATAGTGTCATGCATAATTGTAACTCTTGTATTAAATGAATATAAAGCAAATTTTGAAATCATTATCATGTTCAATTAAACTTTTCATTTTAAAATCAGTGGAATGCTTTTCTTTGTTATCTTGATGCTAATCAGTTTAGTGAAAAAACTTTAATGTTTAAATTTTTCACTTGATAACAAGACATTTACAAAAAAAAATCATTCTCTTTTTAAATTAAAAAGAGAATGATTTTTTTATTAAAAATAAAAAAACTTTAATGTTTAAATTTTTCACTTGATAACAAGTACTTTTTACAAAA
The DNA here is from genome assembly GCF_058129835.1 of Hydra viridissima. NCBI lineage: Eukaryota > Metazoa > Cnidaria > Hydrozoa > Anthoathecata > Hydridae > Hydra > Hydra viridissima. The sequence continues at coordinate 20,567,115 of NW_028324301.1, read as the reverse complement.
AAAAATCATTCTCTTTTTAAATTTCTTTTTAAAACAAAAATGTAAATGAAGAATAAATAAATCTTATTCTAAAAGAAAAAGAAAAAAAAGAAAAAAAAAAAAAATTAAATATCTAAATGTTTAGTTTTAGTAGTTTAGAACAAGTAATGTGATAAATCTTTTAAGTTTAAACACTGTGCTCCAAAAGTAACTTAACCATTTAAAATTGAAATAAATTTTTCACTTTTATTTTGTAATTTTCTTTATAACAATATAACATCTTGAAGGCTTTTTAACCTGAAATATGACCCCCATTTTCCTCACCACAAAGGCTCTTTCTATGGTACTCTCTGTAATTGCTTGCAAAGCGACTCGGTTCATTATTTGAATTTCCTGATGAATATTGTCCTTCAGCTCAGGAATAGTTCAGGACTTATTAACAAACACTTGCTGTTTCAAATATCCCATTAAAAGAAATCTAGGGATGTCAGATCCGGGGAGTGCAACAACTAATAAAACTCTTAAAATTTGTCTTAAAAACTGCCTGGTTTCTCAGGCTTAGTGAGCAGATTCCCCATCTTGATGTTACCACATTCCAGGTGTGTTCTCAATAGCAGGAAACACAAATTTTCTTAATATTTTGCAATATCTTTTGCTGTTAATTGTGACTGTATTCCCATTATCATCCTTAAAAAGTACAGACCAAGCACTCTTACTGATTTTGTTCCCCACCAAAGCGTGATCTTCCAGTCTGTAGAAGATCCTGGATGGAATTTTTCTGTTTAAAATGCTGAAGGACATAATGCTGGTTTTGATAGAAGACTTCTTTTGTTAAAGTGTTGCATGCTCTCTAAGCAAGAACAATGGAGTGCTGATGTTCATTGTAAACTCAATACCTTTTACATGTTTTTCTGTCTTAACACTATAAAGCAAGAAAATTCTAATAATAAATTAAAGTTTTAAGTTTTGTATTTTTATTACTTTTTTAAATTTAATTATTAATTTTAGTGTTAAAGCAGGATTTAATTTGGGATTTTCTTAAATGATTTATTATCTTACTACTTTAGTTTTAATAAATTATTTTCACCAGTATATTAATCTATTTAGACCATCATTTAAGTCCAATTATTGAAGAACTGATAAGTGAACTTGTTTCCATTCCCATATGCTCTCAGGTAGGACTTTAAATTTCTTTTAAACCATCCATTTTCTTGGAATAATATAATTTTTTTTAACCAGCTGGTTGTATGATTTATTCTTAATCTTTTCTATAAACTTTCTATTATAGTTCAACAGTAGTTTTACTCATAATTTTAATACTAAAATATTTTTGTTTGATTAAAATTAATTTATTTTTATTTTATTTTTTAATATTTTAGCATATACTTGAAAAAACAGTTCCAACTTTACTAAGCATTTTAGAAGCTTTGCCTGAAAAGATACCACCAGCTATAGTGCCGGTAGGTTGAGCTAAAAAGTTTCTTCAGATTCATTTGTAAAATTGGTGCCCTACTAAATTTTTGTATGTTTTTTTCTGCAAGAAGAAAATTAAAATTTTTTAAAATGTTTTTTGCAGCCTACATTAGACATTATTACTCAGATAATTCGTAAAGGACCTAAACCCTTAAATGAAATATTCTTCAAGCGATCATTCCCATTGGTTATTAAAAAGATAATGGATTCTGATGATGTAGCTATACTACAGGTAGTTTAAGTTTGGTTATCCAAATTTTTTTTGAAATACTTTTAAGTTTGAATTTAAAAAAAGTTTTTTTTTTTTAATTTTGTCTCAATGAAGTTCAATAATACCATCTCTGTTCTAAACTTTTCAGCAGAATTCTCATAGCATTCTATTTGGTATTTTATACGTTTTTCAACAGTAATGTACTTTTTAGTTAATGAAATCCTTTGGAAGCAGTTAAAACTGAGTAATAGTAACCATACATCTTAGTAAGTCTCAGTCCATTGTGTTATTAGAAATAAATTAGATAATAGTTTTTTACCAAATCACCAATGTAAAATTTTTTTTAAAAAAAAAAGGTTAATATTTAAGACAAAAAAGTTTGAATTGTAGTGTTTAACTTATATTTAGGTTCGCAATTCCTCAGTTTGCCCTGTTTTTTTTTAGTTATCAGAAAGCTGTTTATTTCTTAAAAGTTTTTAAGAACTTTATATTACTGTTAATGTTTTGGTTTAAGAAGTGTTGCATAAAGTGATTATAGAAGCAAAAGTTTCTTGTTAATTGAAATTCTATTTATTCTGTTTTATAAAAAGGTATAAACAGAAAAAAAAAAACAACTGATCAAATTTGTAAGAAAAGTAATTTTTATGTAAAATATATTTGGAATGTTAGATATTAAAATTGCTTTAAGTTCTTTTAAAAAGCAAAATTATTTCTTCACCACGCTACATGAACTCAACTCAAATGTCATTATTATAATCATTAATAACACATTGGTACAACTCCTAGGCATTTAAGTAAAAAAGCTAAGAAAAATGTTTTATTAGAAAATAGCTCACACAACTCTTGTTATATTCATAAAAAGTTGAGCAGTTTACCTATTACCAAGGCTTCTTTCTTTATTGACTTATCAGAAAGATACAAATTTAAGATAAAAAAAGGATTTCAAATTTGGTGAAAAAAACCTATTTTTGAATAAACAAAATCTTAATTATTTTATGTCTTTATCTCTATGATTCAGTAAACTTTTTTTTCCTGCATATCATATCTATAATAGACAGTTTTTTTTGTAGAAATGGTTAAATAGGTCTTTTTTGTCAAGATTTTATAATTACTTTTATTTACCACTAATTTTACTATGTAGAAACAGTTTCTTACTTGAACAGTCTAAATGAATGATCAAAACATGTTGGGAGAACTTTTAAATTTTGTCATCTTTTTAACTTTCATATTTTTAAAGGTGGAGAGCAAGTAGATAGGTGGTATTGAAAGTAGATTTAAATAGTAAAATGAAATAAAAGTGTTTAAAAGCAAAGTAAAAAGAAAAGAAAGTGCATAAAAACAAAGAAACTGAAGATGAAAAGGAATCTTTATAATAAAGAATTAGCAACATAAAATTCACTCATTGTAAAATGAAACCAAAGTTAAGACAAGAAAAATAATCTCATTAAAAGCAAATATTGATCTGAGAGAGAAATAAGGTTATCAATTATAATGATAAGTCAATTCTTTTTTTTTCCTTACAGAGTGGTGGAGAAACTATACGTGCTTACATAGCATGTGCTACTCAAGAGGTTTTTATATGGTAAGCTTTAATTCAATTAAGTCTTATTTTTGTAATCTTATATATAAAGATGAAATTATGTGTGTATATGTGCTACACAAATCCACAGTTTTGATCCTGATCCTCACCAAATTTTGCACACAGGTCTAATTTATCCCAAGAAAGGGTTTAGGGCAGGTTTGGACCACCCCGGACTCCATGTTCGAGGTTCATAAACCAAGTTCCAGCCATAAGAACCTCTGACCCTCCTTGCCCCTAGCAAGGAGGTAATAACAGAGCTAATAATTTTAATAGTTTTTGCCATTGAAAACCAAAAAATTGTAAATATGTGTTAGCGGTTTTTTATTGCGTTTTTCGGAAAAGTATATGGTATAATTGAATGAGGAAAATTGTAAAGCAGGTTTTTGTTTGGAGAGATCTTTGTGATTTATTGATGTGTTTATTGCAAAAAAGTTAATTACCACAGTGTGGTTTAGATCCCAAAAACATGACCACTTAGCTACAAATACATTTTTGTTTAATATAGTAAAATCTTATATCTAATAGCTGGAAAACCCAGCACATTGCACCAGGAATTCCAGCTTTTTCTTAATAAAGTCAAAAGGTTTCAATGGTAGCATCAACCTTTTTTAGTAAATTTTGAATAATTAAATATTCAAGTTTTAATTTTAAATCATTTTTACTCTAATGTAATGAAAATGGCTTCTTTTGTACTCTAGTTGTTGATTTTTTTTTTCTTTTATAGTTTTCTATATTTTTTTTTAAAAGATATATACTACCTTCAAAATAATAACTGTGTATTCAGGCACGATGGTTCAGGTCAAAATGGTTTATCATATGTTGTGACTGCAACTTGCAAACTTCTTGATCCTCGTTGTTCTGAAAGTAGTGCGTTGTTGGTTGGAAAGCTTGTTAATACACTAGTTTTAAAGGTATTATAATCTTGTTTCAAGTTTACCTTAGTACTAGTGCATGAAAAGTAGGCCCTGATAACTATTTGTTATATACAATATACCACAAAGTCAAGGGATGGTTGGAAAAATATTGATCCTTGTAACTTATCAGCAATAGTAACTTTCAAGTTTTATCCCTCATAAAACAGAATAATATTTATTTTTTTAATTTAAAAAGAAATTAACAACAATTTCACAGCTAAAAAACACTAAAGGTAAAAAAACAGCATTGGTAAAAACTACTAGACTAGAAATCAATTTATAGTATTTGGCTAAACATGGCCAAATAAAGAAAACTTTCTGAATGGGGTTGTAATTTTTTTTACTAAATAAAAATAAATAAACAAAGTAGTTACTAAGTCATGGTTTAATAAGATCTAATAGTACAAAGTATTAATACAGATCTGTGGTGTAATAAAAGCATGGTTCTATATTCAGTCAGCATAATCTAGAATTTATTGTGGAAACCTGACATTCTTTACCCAAGTTGCCATATGCATTAGTACAAGCGGATTCCATTTTTTGCTTCAAATATTCCTCATAAATATAAGTATATCTGTGTAAGATATTGGTCTTGGAACCAACAAGCAAGTTAGATAAAGATACATTAAGAAATGTTTTATGCAATGTTGTTATCAACTTTGACTAAATCAACTAAAAGTTGACTAGTTGAAAGTTGAAATTAGTTGACTTTGAAAAACTGATTAGTTGATTTAATTGACTATGGGTTTTCTACTAATTGACTAAAAGTTGATTTAATCATCCTAACAACCTTATTTCTATTTTTTCACTTGATTTAATTTTATCAATATTTAATATTGTTATGGTGCTGACCAATTAGTAAATAAATATCTATAAATAGTTTATCTTGTAAAGATAAATTATTTATAAAGATTGAGCGATGCATAAGAATATCATTCATAGCTGCTTTTTTAACTCAACCAAAATATCTGAACATTGAACCTAATTTGCTGTATCACAAAAACTTTAACTCTTAGCTTACTCTATGTAGGGCCACTTCATTAATATACTTCCTTTTTCTCATTATAATAAGCAGTTGATGCTTTTTAAAAGAAAATGTTAAGTAATGTGTTATAGTACTCAGTTAAGGATGCAAAAAAGTTTTATAAATCTGCTACCCCAAAAAAAGTTTAGCCACTCCATCTGTCCCCACCTATCTACACTGCTATTTTTTATTAATAAAATGTTTTGTTAATTTTTTGCTTTAATTGTTGTGAAAAATGCTATAAATGCCCACCTGAGTTTTTTTTTCTTAACTTTGTGATTGTTATTTCCGTTTTATTTTGTTTGTTTATTTAATTTTAATTCATCTAATAGATTAGATGAATTAAAAATGAACAAACAAAATGCTCTTGATATAATAGCTGCATGTGTTATTATAACAGTATTACATACCACCTAGTTTTTTTGTTTATCTCTTAAAGTTCTATTTGCTTCATAGCATCTAATTAATAAATAGTCAAGCAACATTGAAGTGCGTGACTATAATAACATTTTTTATTCAAATATTTCAACTTAATCGACAATTTTAAAAATGTATTAGTCAATTTTGGTCGACTTTGAAAAATACATTAATCGATTTAGTCAACAGTCTAATAATTTCAAAGTTATATAACAACACTAGTTTTATGTCATTTTCTTATTTCACACTAATGTTAAGGTTCACTAGCTTTTATTTCATAGTTTCAAATGTTTGATTCTGATGTCGATACATACTCCAAATGGAAGGTTTATTGTAACATCATTTTAATAATGTGAAGAATCAACCTTTTTTTTCAGGAAAGAGCAATCCAATACATACATTTAACAATTTTATTATAAAAGAATGGCGCTTCTTGCTTTCCCTTTAGCATTTCAATCTGCCTTATGCAATAGATTGTTGTTAAATAAGTTGTTTTATTTTCTCCAAATAGGTAATTATACAATCATTTATACAATTATTTACAGAGTTATACGAAATAAAGTATTCAAATAATTTATAATACAAAGAAAATAGTCAAAAAGAAAATTCATGAAAAAAAGATGGTGCTAGTTATAAATATCAGAGATAAGATTGAATGTGGTGCAAACAATGCTGAGCCACTTAAAAAAGATACACATGGAATTATTCTGGTATTACTACCTATGCATGGATCCCCACCTTCAGTCGGTGGAGTACATACGCGAGTTTGGTTTTTTAATGCACTTTCACATTTTCCTGAAATATAAAGAACTTATTAATTCAATGTTTCAAAATTTGCAATTTAAAAAAAAACGGAATTAATTGTTTTCTGCTTATTGATTTTGTTACAAAATCATTAAAAAAAAAAAGTTTGCCTGTAACATCACTCCATGGTGACCACACTCCATTAGTTACAAGGACAACTTTTGATGAATTTGAAACAGTTGTTAAGCCAACAAAAGTATTTTGATCAACTGCTGTGATTATCATAGTTATTTTTTCTTGTGCAGATTGAGCAGTTGTTTCTGGTTTGAAATTAATGATAACATTGACATTAATACTGCCTTCAGTAAAGTTAGTTAATGTTGTATTTAAATAAGCTGAGTCGTTTGCATAAAGTGCATCAAATCCATCTAGAACTTTTTTTTTCATTTGATTATAAGGCTGACTGTTAGTACTAGCTAATAATGCATCCCATGTGTCTGTTAGTTTGAAAGATGCCTACACATGAACAATACTGATTAGGAAAAATTATCATTCCTTAGATTTTACGTAGATAAAAGCTGTATTTATAAACTTAAGAAAAATTAGATAATAAGTTGTTACTGTTTTCATGTGAGTTTAAAATACCTTTAAAGGTATTTAAATTTATTTGCTTCTTTAGAAATTTAATTTCACCTTCACTAATACAGGTCTTAGATCGAGGTTACTGAATTCTAATGTGTCAGTAACTGTTGTTGATGTTACATAAATGACCATTGATGTTGGGTTAATAGTAGTTGAATTGATGACTAAAACAAATTTTAAAAATTATATCAAGTACCAATACCAGTTTGTTGCTAGTGAATGTTTGAACATAAATTTATTATTAAGTTAACTTTTACCTGTATTAACATTTGAGGTTTTTGTAGCAGAATTCACCAATGAGCTGGTTGGTGCTTTAGTTGTACTATCATTTGAGGTTACTGTAGCAAAATTCACCAACGAGCTGGTTGGTGCTGTAGTTGTACTAACATTTGAGGTTACTGTAGCAAAATTCACCAATGAGCTGGTTGGTGCTGAAAGTTGAATATATATATATAAATTGGTATGTCAAGTCTTTTAGTTTGTTAAAGACTTTTCATTTCTAATGTTCACTAAGTGACAAATAATTAAACAGTCAAAAGATTTTGTGAAAGTCTTTTTTTGAATTGTACCACTAAATTAAATAAAAGTTACTTTTCTTGTAATTGTTTTAATTTACTCTGTATAAAGTCAGATTTTTTTGGGAAAGATTTTTTTACACTAAGCAGTTTTTTTAAAAAAATAGTTTAACAACCATAAAATTAAGGCTTGATTCAAAGGGTAGTCAATGGCAGCAAAAGTTTAATCCTTGATGACAGCAAAAATCAACGCATTTAGTTTATCTTATTCTTCCTACAGTTAAAGTAGCATTTTCTACCATGAGTTTAGTTTGCAGAACCATCGGCTACAATTTAAATTTAAACTAATTTTTCAAAATATTTGAGTCCACTGGTGAGTCTGAAACATTACCATTTATAAAAAATATTTTTTTGAAAGCAATTATTCCTTGTGATGCCTTTGAATAAGAAAATAAGAAAGAAGATTTTTTATGCATAGAAAAGTTGTTGTAAAAATCTATAATAGATTTTGATAAAAAAACAGAAGATACATTAAGTTTCACTTCAGTTGTTGATACTGCAAACCCAGATGTTACATTGAGTGTCACCAAATCACCCCAGTAAAAGATCACTGTAGTATTTCTTAAAAATGCTTTTACCCCGTTCAAACAATCTTTTGAAGTATGCTTATGCACTGAAAGGAAAAGACACGTTCTTGTGTAACACATAAGGAGTATGAGCTTAAAAAAAAGTTAAAGAAAGATGATGTTCAATAAAAAATCAGAATGAATAAAGAGAAAAAGTTAAAAAGTTGTAAAGAAATCATCAAGTTGGTTATTTTTTAAATGTTTTATGTATTTATTTTCATTAGAATCTTCAATTGAGATGATATTGGAGTCTAAAGTAACTATACTTTAATAGTAGTGCAAGAAAAAGATTTTCTATTATATAATCTGTCACAAGTTCATTATTATAGCAATAAATATTCTTATTTATAGTATTTAATGACATGGAGGATTTCTGGGAAAATCTTCAACATTTAGGGAAAAAATGGAAACTTCAGGGATGGCTATGTGTGTGACTGACAAATGTAAATTAAAAAAAAAAAACCAAATACTAATATTTATTATTGTTAATATTTCCAATGTGTGGTATCCCAAAAATTAGATTCTTCAAAAACAAAAAATGGAAAAAATATTACAGCAAACATTTAATTCTTAAATTTACCAATATGTTTTTAAACTCCTGTATCAGATATATATTTTGTTTTTCATTAAGTATTTATTGTTTACAAAACAAATTGTATAATATAGCCTTAAGAATAAAATTAGTGATGTTTCTTTAAATTAATCTTTTTCATTAAAGTGTCAGCTATTACTCCCTGTTATTCAGTTGTTGATTCACAAATAAATGCTTTAGAAAAAAATTTTCCCGTAAAAATTTCTCCAATTAAAGTAACAGTTGATAACATTTTAAATCCCTTTTTATAAAAAAATATTTTATCTTTATTAAGTACCTTGTGTTACATTAACAGGCTCTTCATTCGCTATTACAGATGAAGCTATATTTGTTACTTGAACTAAATGTGAAATTAAACAGTATAATAGTAAAGAAAAAATTGTGAAATACTTTGATCAATAAGAATTATACTTTGCCAGAGTTCTACTTACAGAAATTAAATTGGAATATAAATTAATTTTTGTTAACATTTTAACCTGACAGTGTTGCATTCACAGATGCTTCATTGTTTAGCTCAGATAGTTGTCAACATTGTATAAACATACATAGATACATACATAGATACATACATACATAGATACATACATACATACATACATACATACATACATACATACATACATACATACATACATACATACATACATACATACATACATACATACATACATACATACATACATACATACATACATACATACATACATACATACATACATACATACATACATACATGCACACATACATGCATACATGCTTGCTTGCTTGCTTGCTTGCTTGCTTGTATGTGTAATGTTGACAATTTAAGTAAATTAAAAAGGGTGAACTTTAGAAAATTATTCTTTTTGATCAAAGTTTTTTGTACAATTAAATTTTTTTCAAATATTGAAAACTACATGTTTGAAAATACACATGCATGCATATATACACACAAACATTTTGATTATTTTTATGTACACATATAAAGATTTTCTTTTTTTTTTTTCTGTTACATTTTTAACAACATTAACATAAAGATTTTTTTTCTTCCAGAATTCTATTTTAAAAAATTTTTGGATAAATTATAAATATATTATTGTCAAAGTTTTAACCTGATGATGGTGCACTCACTGTTGTTTGATTGATTAAGTTGTAAGATGTTGCCAACATTACACTTGTAAATGCATCAACTAAACATATACATACAACATTATTTTTGTAAATTTATCAACTAAACATACAGACAGACAAAGAATTTTTCCTTCTAGAATTCTATTTATTTAAAAACTTTGGAATAAGTTATATGTAAAATATTGTCAAAGTTTTAACCTGATGATGGTGCACTCACTGTTGTTTGATTGATTAAGTTGTAAGATGTTGTCAACAGCATACTTGTAAGTGTATCGACTAAACATGAAGTAGCACATCAATACATACATTATACTTAAAAGTTTGCTGCAGAAAAGAGAATAAAGCCTATGCAAAATTTTGTTATCACGTCCGATTTTTTAGCATTTAATTTTTTTTTCACCACTTCTATAACGAGAAATCGTTTTTAAAGCGGCAATTAACTGTGATTTTGTTATCCATTTTAACTAAATACTGTGTTACCAAATAAAATTGAGATTAAAATTAGACCGTTCGTGATTGCTGTTAGGTTTCAATTTTATATATAAAAAGAAGCATGTTTGAAGAACGGTCTATAAGTAATAATATTTTTAATTGTATTCTGTTGCTTTTAATTTTCTGAAAGCAATTTGTAAAGAGTTAAAATTTCTGACCTGATGAACCCTGGCTAGAAGATATAGTTGGTGATATGCTTGTTGTTGCTTGATCTAAATTTATAAAGTTCAATTATTTAAATTATTTTCATTCAATTTCATTCAGTTTTCATTTTTTAAGTTTGAAAAAGTTAAAAAAAAATTAAATTGAGAAAAATGTCCTTTTAATATTTTACTTTCGCAGACAAAAATTTACATTATTACTAAATTATTTGCTCATAAAATGAAACTAAAATTTTTAGCATACCTGATGAAGTTGCATAAATTGTTTGGTAATCAGAAACTGCACCTGTGACAGATACATAATCAGATAACTGCTCGGTTGAGGAAACTGTTGCAGACTGATCCATCAGTTCGGAAGACTGAATGTCTATCGTTTGACATTTTGTTGAAATTACGAGAGCTAACAAAATATACAGTGGCGTCATATTCCTGTTTTTATTTCTGTATATTTTTTTGTTATTTTCGTCTAATAACTTTCTGTTCGATTATTAACGGCGATTTTTCGAACGTCGGTTTCGACTTTGCTCTGTATTGTTATCTTTAAGTTTGAGCGAAATGTTGCAATGAAATCCACGGTGATGAAAATATTCAAAGCATAATAAACTTTTTTAAGAAATACAAAGAAACATTACTTCCTTAGTTAAAAAATAAGAAACTGACTTTACTATTAAACATTTAAACGTGTTAAATCAAACATCTGCTCAAAGAGAACGACAGTAAATTGTCGCTAGTTTTATTGATCATATTTTCAAATCATTCGATTGTCGTCAGATGAAGTCGTGCTACTTTTTATAGCTCTGCTGTCTTAAATTGTCTCAACCTTTATATGACCATACTTTCTTCATTTTAACTCTTCATTCGTGTTAAACAATGATTTAAGCTTTAATGAAAATTTGAATTGTGAAATTTCACTACAAAAAAAACAAGCTCTTTCGATTATACTTAAACTAGCCAAATCATAGAACCTCCGATTTTATATAAATTTTATATTTCTGATTTTTTAAAAATAAATTCTATGATTTTAATTGCTGGTGTATTTAACTAATGTTGCTAACAATTATACTTCAAATAACTAAAAATTTAAATAGAGATGAAAGTATCCATCGAAATGGTGACACTTTCTATTTGCATAAGCTTTTACTTTGAAAGGTACCTGAGTTAGTTAACTTCTGAAATTACCTTTTATCGTTTCGCTTTTTTTTTTTTTTTGTTTTTTGTTTGTTTATCCTGTATTTAGCGTCAACCAGATAAATAGAAGCGTTAAAATAACTTTTCCTCGGGTCTGTAAATTAATATTTTCTCGGATTTGTTACTAAGAAAAAGGTTATTTAATTAGGATAGTAAATAAGTGGTTATTTGTAATGTTTGTATATACATTGCATAAGAACTGGTACAGAGCAATTTATCAGAGGATTTTTGTTCTAGACAGGCACAATGTTGGGAGATAACTTGTCAATTATCTTAAGATCTGTGCTCAGCAAACTACAACAGACTCAATATTTTACTATTACACAGGTAAAATTGTTGTTGCGAGCTTTATTCTCAAATTTTGTGTACGAAAATTGAGTTTGTATCTTCATCCTCTTCGTCGTCTTTGGTTTTATTTGCTTTCTTTTTTTGGTTTAGTCTTTGCTCATGGTATTTATTCAGTTATTGCGTCACCAAATAGAAGGCACGTTGGAGTTTTTGAGTACGGTGCCTGGACCCACTGGAAAATCTGCATTAGATTATATTTTAAACGAATGGTGTGCGAAACATTCGAATTTCGTTGGAGGCTATGAGATTATTTCGAGGTAGGTGTTTTCTTAAAAAACCTGAAATTCCAATTTCGTTTTGTCGTCTGTTTTTGGTGTTTATGGAGTGACATCGGGAAGGTTATCGCTACAACACCGCGGTTACCGTCCCTAAGTCACTTTATTTATGGTTTTAGTTCTGATGCAATTTGCAAGTTGCTTTTGTATGCCGTGGCAACTAATGACGTTCGCTTTGAGGATATTTACGTAAATGGTGACGAAATAGTTACCGGAGAAGGTATTTTATTAACTATCCAATATAATTAAAAGCCTTTTTTTTTTTTCCCCTCCCTTTTTAATGCAACTCTTTCTTTTTAGGAAGAGTATTGAGATCTCATGCAAAAAAAGGTACTTTGTATCTCTTCTCGCCGATTCGAATTTTTTCAAGTAGACTCGTGCACATCTTCTATTATCTTTTCTTTCGTTTCATCCTTTCATCGTTTCTCAACCAATTTTATTTTTTTTGCTTTAGAAGAATTCTCTAAAATACCAGTGGCTATTAAGTTATTTAAATTGATTGTTTCCGAGTTAGTGCAGCTAGAGATTGCTGCCAATCCAGAAGAGAGTGACGAAGACGAGGACGAAGAGGTTTGTTCTTTTATTTGGGATTTTTTGTAAAATAAAAAGATAATATATAAATTATATTTAGCCTTAAAAAGGATAAACCAGAATTTCTTCTCAAATCTCGTGACTTTTTTAGGAAGAAACTGATGCTTGCGAAGAAGGGGAAGATAACGGTCTTTCAAACGAAATGACCCTGCAACAGACGATTGAGGCGATGTTTTCTCCAGCAAATGAGTTTGATGGTCCTTATTATACTATTTTATATATCCATTTAGTATATATGCGCAGTTTTTAGCGAGTTTCATTTGAAAAGATATTAAAGAAAATAAATTTTTAGGACTTAAAGATGAAGATTTTGATGATGATCCAGATACCAAAGAAGATCCTATAAACGAAATAGAGCTTCAGGTTTAAAGATTTTTAGTTTTTTGAGTTTTCTAAGCGGAGAAAAGTTTTACTAATTTACCTGTTTTGATATTTCCATGTCGTGTGAAATATGTTTTGATGTTGTGTGAAATATGTTTTGATGTTGTGTGAAATATGTTTTGATGTTGTGTGAAAAGTTTACTTTAGACTTACACCTTGAAATGAACTAAGATACTACAGTCGAAAGTTCTAGACAATTTGTTGAACGCTAATTATTGTTCGTATCTTTACTGCATATATTATTATAAACATATGTTTTTACTGCATATATATTTATAAATATATTTGCTGCCTATATGTTTTACAACAAAGTTTTTTTTTAGGTTCTTCTTAAAAATTTTCTTGAGAAATTTCGTCAGCTGCCTTTTTTTTCGAATTTCGTTCAATCACTTAACGACACTGAAAAGCAATGCCTTGAAAGGTTGGGTTTGTTTTCTTAGGATATTTTTGTTACCTGACTTCTGTTTATTTCATTTCTGCTGGAATAATCTAGAAGGGCAACCACCTGCTTTCCAAGTCTACTTCTCAATGTAAACAACCGTTGAGTTGTTCCTGCTCTTTTATCTAGGAAATTATTTTACTGTTGTTTTTATGTTGATGAAAAAAAAACAAAAACAAATTTAAAACTTCAACATTTAGTAATTCCAACCTCAACTCCCGTTTCGATTAAAGTCGTCTGCTTTTTGTTATCTTACCACTTCAAGTAAGGTTGATAGCCCCCTGATTATAATTTGACAGACCCTAAGAAACGCATTCTTTTGGTACCATTTTTTACCAAATTAAATAGTCAGGTGTAATTTTTTTAAACTAATATTCCATAGAAAATTATTTTATTTCTATTGAAATCAGTTCTAAAAAGTTTATGTAAAATTTCTTGCTAAATGTATATTTACTTGTATATGACAATGATCTATGAAAAAAAATACTTTGTGCTTATTTGTCTGCTGAACACCATTTATTCTGCTATCAAACTATTCCAGGATGGATATATACGTTTATATATATGTATATATCAAGGCGATACTTATTACAGGCCTTCCCGTCGCGAATCCGTATTTTTGACTGGGGGCGGACAATATTACGGAAAGTTTAGTCTTATAATTTTGATTTGAGAGCAGTTGATAGTCACAAAATGGTGAAAAAGTGCTGTATTCCTGGATGTAGAGGAAACTATGACACTAAAAATAAAGTACGATTTTATAGACTTCCCTCGAATGAAGAAGAACGAAATCGTTGGATAAATTCAATTCCAAGAAGTAATTTTCCAAATAAGCCAGATACTGTTGTCTGTGAAAGACATTTTCCAGAAAATTTTTTAAAAGCTCGTGTCAATGGGAAAGATAGACCAATCGAACCTCCTTCAATTTTTCCTAATATTCCATCAAGTGTTATACCAACTCAACCTTTAAAACCAAGGTCCACTACTAAAGTGTTGTCTTCTATCAGAAATGAAAAGTGTGATGAGTTGTCACAATATTTAAAAAGTGATTAGTTTACGTTCATTTCTTTATGTGAAGATATTAAAAATCATAAATTTGTTTGTCCTGTAACAACTTTTGTTATAAATGAAGTTTTGCACATCCAACCAAATTCCTTTTATGTTAACTGTATACCTATGTTTGCTGTTCAAATCTCAGGCAATTTTAAATTTGAAAGTTTTCATGCTGGTGTTCGTTGCTTTATTTCTTCATTATCTAAAAACCATATTACCACTCTTGATTGTCGGTCAAAAGTGGAAGAAAAAATTCGCTATCTGAACAACATTGAAGTCGATCATCAAAGATTGATATTACAAGATCATATTCCATCTATGAATGCATCAGAAGTAGGTAACAAAATTTATAATATAGAAACAATCATCAGATTGTATTCTTATTTTTCAACATCTCGAAGTCTATACAATTAGTTAAGAAAAGATTTTAAACTTCCAATGTAAAAACACTGACAAAAATTACATCTAGGACAAAGAATGTTTCAGATATTAATTTTATCAGTACTGTATTTTCAAATATAGAGGAGAATCAGAGAAATTGTATAATATTGGTAGATGAAATTGTATAATATTGGTTTCTGATATTGTATAAAAAGTATTAGAAATAACTGGATAACAGAAAAAACACAGGAATTGCATTTTGAAAAAAATCAAAATATGACTTCTAAATGGAGTGACCTTAAATGTTTATTTGATTTTGAGAAAGATCAGCTAATTAAATTATCTAGACTAAATTTTGTAGCTATACATCCAAAACCCATTGAAAGACAAAATGTTTCACACTGTTTAAAAGTGTTTTGTCATGAAACTATAGCTGCTCTCAAAACTTATTCAAAAGTTATCCACCCTTGTAATATGAATGAAACCATTTGTTTTTTAGAAAAAGTTACTAAATTCTGGAAAATAGTTAGTGTAAAAGAAATTTACGGTGATACTCGATTTTTAGATTCTCGTAAAAGAGTTATTTCGGAAGAACTAGACATAAGTTTGCAATATTTACTTGATTTCGGAGATATGGCTCTTAAAATGAGTGATAAACAAGGGTGTAGAATAAAATCCTTAACTAGAGATACAGGTACTTCAATTCGGCATACTTGTTATGGGTTAGTATGTGTAAATTTTTGTTAAAAAAACAATTTCATTTATGTTATGTTAGGAGAGTTCTCAACAGATTATATTGAAAAAGCATTCAGTAAGTTTAGACAAGGTTCAGGCGGAACATATTTTATAACTGTTCAAAATGTTGTTGAAAAATTAAACATTGAAAAAGCTAAACTGTTATTGGAATTAAAAGATGATGTTTCAGATTACACTACTGATATTGAGCATTTATGTCAAAAATGTGGCTATTTTAGAAGTGAAGAATCTTGTGATATAATTAATCAATTGCCTGAACTAGAAGCATCTTTGCCACTGAGTACAAAAATGACTCTGTTTTATATTGCAGGCTATATAAAACAGAGCCATTTTTGTACTCAGTGACAGAGAAAAGATGATGTCAGTGAACAAGAATACAAGAAAAGATGATGTCAGTGAAAATGAATTGTTGACTGACACTGCATTTTATTTTCAGTTGTATGGAGACTACATAAAAACTATGGACAGAGGTGGATTGAGGGTACCTCTGCATTGCTGTGTTCAGTGGGTTTTTTTTTTTTACATTATTTTTGAAATTGAGAAAAAAAAGACATGCAGAAATTCGTTGTGCAATATATTTATGATGATATCAGATATTTATAACTAAAACATGCTAAAGAAACATGGTGTTTAATTGTCAAACATATTTCTTAAAAATTATTGTTTGTTTATTTCACCTAGGTCCTTTAAGGAACCTGCATTAAAGGTTTTAAAATTATCTGTAAAGCATTAAAAAATATTGCTATGTACATTTTTCATAACAATTTCTAATATTTGATGATTATTTTAATAGCTTTTTTTGCATTATTTTAAAGGTTATTTATTTTTCTTTTGTGATTTCGTTTTTAAATAAAACTCATTAGTTATTCTGAAAAATGTTGTTTTTCATTACTTTTTGTTTTATTAAAATTTTATGATATTTAATAAACACTGCATTAGACACTTTGTGCATTGGAACAGTTCCTTTTAAATTTATTAAACATATTTTTTTCGTATTTTTGAGCTTGCTCTGAAGAAGTTGAAAGTATACCGTATTGATATTATTGTAGCTTCCTAAAACTCGTCTACACTGCAAGTGAGTTTTTCTACGCTGTCAAAATTTTCTAATATCAAATTTTGTGCCTTTCGTTGTTTGACTTTGATGTAACACCCTTTAAACTTCTTCTCTGGCTGTCCGGATGTTGAAGGTTGTAGTGTCTGAATTTCACTCCACTTTTTAGAAAATTTTACTTGTTACTTGACTGGCATAATTCGATATTTTTGATGAGTTTTAAAAAACAAACTCCCATATATTCTGTTGATATTTAGAAATTTATTCTAACAATTCTTTCAATTTGAGCCACTTATTAAAAGCTTTAAGCGGGTAATTGGTAATGCGGGCGCTGAAGAATCAAAACTGTCAAGGGGCATTTCGGGGCAATTTAGTTTTCATCTGAAGTTCATACAAAAAAAAAAAAAAGCTAATAAAACAACAGTTTAGCATCTGAATGAATCTGCATTATTTCAAATTTCAATGAAATATTTAGAAAAAAAATCTTTTATTAAAAAATTAATTAAAATGATAAAATACATATAAAAAATTCAGTACTTACGACTTCAGGTATATAACTCTACTAAATCTAGAAAAGCATTGACTTACGTTGATTAACTGCAAAACATGAATGTTATGAAATGAAAACAGAATTTTCCATAGCAATCATCATGACATAAGAAGACTAAATAGGGTTCGCCCGTAAAGAGCAACCTGCCTAACGACGTATTAAGTATTGTAATATGGCTTTAGTGTCATTTTATACACCATTCTTCAATTCCATTGTCAAATATGCATATTAAGCTGTTACCTGTAACAAATTTTAGGCATAAATTTGAAAGAGAAGATTTTGAATTAAGTAGAGCTAATATTACAAACTAGACCTCTATGTTGGCACAAACCATCGTTGAAAAAGGGATAGTTCTCTTTTGGGTCACACAATCCATGAATGTTATACATCCAGAGGATTGCCAATAATTCAAAAAAAGACTTGATAACTTTTAAGTACAACTCATTCACGGTACGAAATATTTTTCTGATTTTAAAAGATAAAAGAAAAAGTGATTTTTATTAGTTTGACATTTAACACGTTGACGCATGTACAGCAGGCGGTCAGCAGTAACATCCTGGAACGCCGCGCCACATAATAGTGGAATGTACTACACACTGACACGTTCGTCTATTTAAAACAGTCCAGGGGGGTTAGCTCCTCAAAACTCATCAATGCGCTGAAGATTTACCTCCACAAGATTTTGTGTAACTCATTTAGAGATCGATTTGCTTTAAGTTGGTTTGTAGCGTAAACCTTCAACTTCTGCAAATTTTGTGAGCCTGTCTTTCATTATTTGTTTTTAAAAAAAAAAAATTTTTAAACTCATTTTAAAAATTAAACCAAACAATAATAATAAATTTTTGTTGTAGCAAATCTCGCACTTCTACTCTCCAAAATTTTGTTTTAATAGCTCCATACAAAAGTTGGTGAATTTATTTAGAGTTATTTTTTAGCTCCTTCCACATTCATTTAAAAGTCACTTCTTTTCCATATTTCTATGAAAATCAATTCTTATTCCCGAAAGTTTTTAATGCAGTTTTTCTTTAAATTTTTTCAATAGTAGACAGTTAATGTTAATAATTGGCGCTGAATGAACGTGCAACTTAAATTCCGTCTTGCCACTGAGTGGTGTAATTTTTTAACCAATCAATTTGAAAAACTTTACGTAGTAGTGAGTAATATTTTTTCACAGATCGAATGGCTTAATTTACTTTGGTATGATTTTGTATTCCTGAAAAAAAAAATAGACTCAAGCAAATGCATTATTTTGTTATAATATTTGTTATTTGTTTTGTCTCAATAATTTTAATAACCTTTTATTCAAAATAAACCAAATGCATAAACTGAAAAAAATTCAAGACCCTGAATGCTTTTGCCGAAAGTGTTAAATCTCTAGTTAGGGTTCTGGGCCCTGGCCAACTCTTTCTGTCTCAGCTTTGAATCCTAAAACAACAGTTTGTCTCTTTTTTTGAATGTTATTTTCATAAAATGTATTAAATGTATTTTTTAGAGAATCAGTTTTTTAAATCTGCAAAAAAACATCTGATTTTTTTTAACTTTTATTTATTGCTTTCATAAATAGAAAAAATTAGTTGATGATTTTAACAATGAACATAAAAAGCAAACTCTTCGGATAAGGTTTTGAACACCTGCATAACGTCCCTTCATTACTAAAAAATATCTGAAATCGTTGTAAAAGATATCTGGTATCGGGTAAAAAATATCTGAAATCGTTGAACTTGAGAACCAACCAGTAGCACATATCTAAATATAAACTAGGAAAAAGCATCACACACTGGCGTCGATACAAAAAGGCATATTCATATCTGGCATGTAAATAAAAGATAAGTCGATGTAGAACAAACAATCATTAACAAAATTTAAAAAACTCTATAAGGTTTCAAAAAGCGTAAGAAAAGGTAGCAGATGTTTGGTTTTAGAAAAAACCAACCGATAATTTGGCAGTTTTATAAAGTTTAAAAAGAGGGGAAAACGTATTTTGCTCAAGTTGAAGGTTAAGCTCACCAAGACAATTACTTATTTACAGAATTTGGAGATAAAAAGAGTTGCGTTTATTATTTTTGTTTCATTTCCAAGAATTTCTTAGAGCCATTCTTTGCTCAATTACAATTCTCAAACCAATTAAAACAAGATTGGAATTGATTTAAATACGCAACAATGCGTTTTACAGCCTTTAGTTGCATATTACAAAGAGAGTTTTATCACATGTCTATCATACTTTATTCAATCATTTAAAACACTGATTAGTAAAAATGACTTCTATGTTGCCTCATTACCAAAAGAATGTTTTGTCTTAAATTCTTATTGTAAGGACTGTATAAGGTTTTCAAACAAACTAAAGTTTTTCTTCCGTACAGTCATTGATAAATTTACTAATCAGCTCAATGAAAATGCTTGTTTTAATCTTGACCTAAGAAATACCGCTCTCGAACAGATTCTATGTGTTCTGTAAGCATAGATAATGGTAAATTCTCCTTGGTAATTCAGTCTTCTAATCCACTATCCTGGAGATAATAACAGCAGAAGAAGCTTCTACAGAAACCTCTAATAATTCAAGAATCAGTTATGTTCATATTTTCTTGATGAATAAAAACCTAGCCATTGTTTTTAGATGAGGACTGCTCGTGAAACTACCACAAGTTTAGGGGGCAATAACATGTGTGTTTACTTATGCATTTTTTTAAAAGTAAGAACCCATCTCCATAATCCTATTATTACTGATTTCTTTCAGCAATTTTAAACGTATCTAAATCTTTGAGAAGCATTTTCTGCTTTCCAAGATTTGAAGAAGATAAGTGCATAGTAAATAGCAACAACGAATGCAACCCTTGAGACCATATATTTCTTTTGAGGAATCACGTATTCAATAACTGTAGATACCATATCGAGCATTAGGAAGTATATAGCAAAGGCTATAAACCTTGGACTTTGACAAGCGGTTGACTGATAGATTTGAAAACTTATTAATTTATTAGAATTATCGTTAATGTATAACGCTAGATATTCTGCAAAATATTTTATTATAAATTAGTTTTTTTTTTTAAAAAAAAAAAAGAACTTATTTATAGAAAAACAAATACTTTTTTTCCACAACAGTTGTCAAATTTTTGCATAAATTTTTTCCATAGTTCTTGTCTCATTTGATCAAACTTTTATAGCTATAGGGTCGCTTATGTTAGACCGATTTCCAAAAGTAATAGCTTGTTGAAAAGGGTTACTCAAGGATTTCTAACAAGCTTGGGCACTTAAAAATAGGTGATCAATAGGTGAATAAAACATTGTGAGTCAGATATAAGTTCTTTATTAATTGTCGGGCAGATTCACACTGCAATTTTACAAGCATTGTGTTGGGAGTACTATTAATTTTTTTTCTTAAACTTATACTCTTAGAAAACAATTAGAACGGTTTTAGCAAATAATTAGAACGGTTTTAGAAAATAATTAGAACAAATTTAGCATATCTTTAAAAAAAATTACTCAAATAGCATACATTTTCAATATTCGGACCAAAAGTATCCAAATGTGACAACTATTGTGGAACGGAGATAGTACTATTTATACTATTGCTCCATATTTAGAGAAAATGTCACACTGCAGTGTATAAGGTAACAAATTGTTTTACTTTCATATAGAGTTTGCAGAGTTTGCGCGGTCCATTACAAGGTCTCGTGCAGGGAATCTTAGCGCGGTCTTCAGACTTTTCCCTCGAATCGCTTTAAATATTCAAGTAATATTTATCTTAGCAATATGGTGCCTACACAGAAACCAAAAAATTGGTTGATCGAGAATTTTTGCGTTAATAGTTGCATACCAGGTTTCCATCCTGTATTAATTACTAAAGTATCAGAACAGAATCAGTACAATATCAAAATATCCAGTCAGTAATTTCAAAATACTCTAGGAGGATCATAATACATACCATACCACCTCACTTACCATTTTCATTTGGTAAAACACCAAGAAGGAGATTATATCTGGTTTTAAACTTGGGGCTAAGTACAGATCCAAATAATCTGTTTACAGTAGTTGTCTGTCAAGTGTCCTCAATATATTTTATGATTTTACCATCAAAATGTACAAATAACATCTCATAAGCCATTAAATCAATAAAATCATTCCGTATCTGGTATCCGTCTTCTAGAAATCTGAGACGTCTCTTTTGACAGATTCTATGCTTAACATCTCTTCAGAGATTTACGTTCATTACAAATAAGTACAGCCATTAGTATAAGAAGCCGATTCTTATACTATTGAAAGTTGTGTACTAATACCATTAAAATTAACTCCTTTGTAATGTTCCTCAATTTATAAATCAAATATATATTTTATACATATATGATATACAACTTGAAAGGTACTTCTATACAGAAATCCTGCCTGAGCGCTTGATTACACCTATCTAAATAATTATCATAACAGATTATTCATGGATGTTGTTGATTCGTGATTGATGTTTTAATTTTTAAGAAGAACATACGCCAGCTATCAAGAACTATCAGATAATTTTCAAAATTATCAAGATTGATTAATCCGAGGCAATTTTATTTTTAAAGGCGTCAAAATATCAGGCCATGATTTGTTGTCACGCATCACTTTTGTCATTGGCATTTCAAATAACAAAATCAAAATTTTTTATTGTTAAAAAGAAGAAAAAAAAAAAAAAAGAAAAGAAAATTCATTGACAAAAGTCAATGTTAATAGAAAAATCAGTTAAACGTAAATAAAATCAGTTAACACACCAGATGTTTAAGTTCAGTTCATTCTAAATGAATTTATGAAGTCTCAGTAAAGGTTAATTTTTTATAAGAAGCCACAAAAATCTTATTTAGTTTTCTTTTTTCAAATTTTTATTATTCATGAGGCTCTTTATTGAAGTAATGAAACTGTATAAAAATCGAAGATTATAAAACGAGATAACTGTTTGTTTTTTTTTGATAACTATGTATTTTTCATTTGGAAAAATTTATTTATAATATTAAAAAGTTTTCTCCACGGCTAGTTTTCGTAAACTCTAAATAACTTTTCAAGATTTAAAATTTCCTTTAACTAAAAGTAACTCTAGTTACTGCACTAACAGTTTGAACTGTTCTCAAAAGATCTCTCAGTCTGGAACTATACAAACCCCCTGTTGATCAAGTCTGTTTAATTCAGCGAGGAGTGGCGAATTTTCGCGCCTTGTTATCATTTTGTGTTTTGTTTACTTTCTAGTTATGAAGTCTTCTGTTTATAGAATCACGTATGTATATGAATTTTAGCTAGTTGTTGTGATTTCTTTTCTGGTCATTCAAGTGAAACGCTGTTTGAAATAAAAGTTATTTTTCTGAACGCTAGTAATGTGATATTCTCATGATGTAAAGTTAGAAAGTAATATATATATATATATATATATATATATATATATATATATATATATATATATATATATATATATATATATATATATATATATATATATATATATATATACACATATACATTTCACACATATAGACATATCTGTATATGTATGCCTGTGTATGTTTGTGAAATTGGTTAAATATATTTATATATACATATGCATGTAATTTTATTAACAAATATTTATATATGGTGTAGTTAAAACTAGCTAATTCTTGATTTTAATCAAATTTGAATTGAAATCTAACTTATAAGTTTTTTTTAGTAAAATTGCAAATGTTTTTTAGTACAAAGCATTTAATATGCCCTAAATAACTATTTTGTTTCAGCTTAGTTTAATGATTAAAGATGGCAGTTGGTACATCCTCTGCAATTGATGGAGCAAAAGAGTCTAAAAGAAAAAAAGTTGACAATGAAGAGAAAAAGAAAGTTAAATCATCTCAATATAACTGCATTGTTTTTTGTCTTGATGGTTCAGAAATTGCTGCTAATGTTGATGTATATTTTTTTGTATTAACTAATTTATATTAAAAATTAGACAGATATATGAAAAACCTTTTTGTTGTAGTTATATTACTATTATTGACTTTTCTGCCCCTCACCAAATTAAATTTTTGTATGCCACTCCTAGCTTTGATGGTCTTTGTTTTATCAAAATTTGAATATTTGTCTCAAAACCAAGGTTCTTTTTCTTTTTGCCTATATAAATAAATTCTTCTGGTAAAAAAAACTCTTGTAAACTTTTGTTAACGCAGTAACTGCATTTGTCTTTACTTTAATGATCATTTTGTTTAATCACAGAATTTCTTTTTAGAAATCAAGCAAGGGAGAAGTTCTTTTTAATACAGTTGTTGAGGCTCTATCTGTAACTCAAAAAGAGTATATGGGTTTAATGTTTTTGAATGAAACTGGAGTGAAGGTTTGCATAAATCTTTATTTGAATTAGCAACAAAGTAAGAAACTGATGCTATAACCTCAAGTATTTCATAGTATTTACATTCAGCAAGTTAATTTTTAACTTATTGTCACTTTAATTTATTCAACAAGATTTTGCTTATAGTGTTGGTTGGATATCCATAAAGACATGAAGCATCAGATAGGAGGTAATATATGCCATGTTTGTTTAGTTTTATAAAATAAACAAGATGTAAAACATGTAGATGATGTCTACAAACAATTACCCATAAAATGGATCTTTTCCTAAACATTAGTCCAAAAAAAAATGTGCATTAATGTTTTCAAGTTTTTTATTAATTTTTTGTTATAAACATTTTTTGTTTTAAACAGACAATCTAATAATTCAATCTTTTATTGTTAAAAAAAGCAATATGTTATAATATTCTTGTTTATTGATAAAAAAAAAATTAAATAAATATGCAATTCAATTTAAAAACATCAAGTGAGTTTTTTATTGTCTTTTCATCTTAATTATATTGCATATAATTATTATCTTAGTACAGTTAAAGTTACTAATTAAGCATTACCTAGAGCACACACTTAGGATTATACACTTCCCTTGCATTTAACTGAGTGTATAACTTATTTAGCAGTAATCAGAATTTAGATTACATGTTTTATTTTTCTGTGGTTGTCCGTGTTTTTGTATCAGATTACTCTCCTCCTTTGAGCATCTGCAAAGGTCTGCAAGTTAAGATGAATTTTTTAACCTCCCCTTGTGAGTGAAGAACATAAAGATATGGTTTCTTAGGTTTTACAGCAATTTTGATTTATAATTTTGTAAAATAAAAGTATTTTCATGAAAGTCTGTTCTGAGTCAAGTGTTAAAAATTTTAAAATGTTTTTGGGACATGTCTTATATAAAATGCAACTTAGGTATGATCTATAGTTCAGTATTGTGTAATGCTTTAAGGCAAAGACATTAGAATGTCAAATAAAAGAAAATTTTTTAAAAATTTTATTATCCATGCATAGTAATACATAAGATAATACTTGATATATGCATATAAAATAATGCATATAAAATGACTCATAAAAAAAAAAAATCTTAAAATAGTAGAATAATTGTAAACAGATGTTATTTTAAACCTAACTGACCAAGTTAAAAGTTTAGTGTACATGTCTTTCCCCTACCTCTAAATTAAATGGTTCTTAATTTAGTCCTTTTTATTTTTAGGAATTCTTTTGACTACAGGAAAATTTAAAAAACTTAATAACAATGTTTTGTAGCATTTACAGCAATAAAATGGAAGTCCTTAAGTTTAATATATGCGTTAATACCCCTGTTTTGGCACTGCATTACTTTCTAAGCGCTAAATGACTTTTGCCAGATATAATTTCAATTTATTTGAAAATATAATCATAAAGTTAAGTTTTAATTTATGATGACTATATTATAGTGTAGTTATCAGTTCATGTAAATAATCAAGTTGTTCAAAAGGTTTTTTAGTGTAACTGACATTAAAAGAGGGCACAATTGCATTTTTCTAATTGTGATCTTTAAACCATCTGAAATCACTTATAGATTTATTAAAGATCACAGGATTTTTATTCTTCTTGACTGTCATCCATAAATGCAAAGTTTGCTTTCTTTTAGATGCTCCCTGTCGATTTAATTTTCGAATAAAGTTTTATGAGCCTGAACCTACAAGAATTCATGATGAGTTTACACGGTATTTTAAATGAAGAAATTGTTTTCTTTTTTCTTTTACTTCTTCATTATCTTAAATTTATTTCTTTTTCTAAAATTATTTCAGTTACTTGCTGTATCTGCAACTTCGTGATGACTTGGTAAATGGAAGGTACTAATTTGAATTTGGAAAAGATTAACAATACAGTTTTTTTTTGGTATAGAAAAATTGTTTGAAGCAGTTTAGTAAAATTTGTCTAGAAAAAGATAATTTTAAAAATGACATAGACTTCAAAGTATACACTTGATATAACTAAGCACCATCATGTGGCCTTCAATTTTGTATGAAGCAAGACAAATCAAATAATACATGTAAATTTCTGTTTAAAATATGAATCAAGTAATGCATTCATTTTAATAGAAATGGAGGAACAAAGTGAATAAAATTTGTGTTCTGATCACTGATCAACCAAAATGTTGGCATTTTTTATCCCTTTGATTTTATTCTTTTTCACTTTTTTGTCAATATAACTTTGTTATCATGTCAGGTTATTTCAAAAAAATGGTTCTTTTTTTGTGCTTTTGTATAAAAATTTCTTTGTTACACTAAATCTTATCTATGATGAAATTATTTGTAAAATTTCTTAGCCATGTGCAAACTGCTTCAAGATTGTCTCCATTTAGTGTCCAACAGTAATGAACCAACATTACGGTATTCCATTTCCCTCTATAATGTCTTTCATTGCATGACATCTTTGAATGCTATAAAGACCTGAAATTCTATTTGGGATATTAATTATTCATGCTGAATCATTCCAAATCATACCAAAAAGTAATGAAGATTGAATACTATACAGCTATTTTCTGAAATTGATGGAATAGGAAATGTAGTATATACAAAGCGCCCTCAATTTTAACCTTGATCACCAACTTTGCACTTAAAATAAAGTTCATATGCTTTCTCTATCAGTGGTGTAAATTTCCTTTTCTGATTAACAAATAAATTGACACATATATAACAGAAATTATCAACATAGTACAGCTCTTTTCTAGAGAATTTATGATAATTTTGATTAAAATCATAAAATTTGAAAAATACAAAAGCACCTTATTCACATACTCAATCAAAATGTAGGGTAAAATACATTTCACTATTTACTTAAAGTTAATATATAGATATGTCCTGAATTGTCAAATACTTCTGTCTATAGTAATATGAAAGTTTGAAGAAATTTAGTATCAGTATATCTTAGAACTCAATTTTTCATCAGATGGAATCAGGATAAAAAAATAACCTAAAATCATAGAACAAAAAAAAGTACTGTTAAAAAGTGTTACCCCAACAATGTGTTTTGAAATACAAATAAAATTATACAGCTGCTGAAAATCTTTTGACTTAAGCTAACATCATGACTTAATCTTCTTAAATTTATTGACATTTTTATCATTTACTGGAGTTTTAATTTTCTTTATTTAATCACACTATTGTACACACACTAGTTTCAGTCAAAATAGTTACTGGCAGTTAGCTGTGTCATCAAAATCATCTCTTTGATCTTATTAAAGCTTTTTTGAATAAACAGCAGCTGTTCAACAATTTTAGGAAACAAGTTGTGTCTTTGATCATTTTCTCCTTCTTACTAAAAACTTTTTCTAAGCCATTGCTTGACAAAAGTACCCAGTAGAGTTAGAAGTTTTCAAAAATTCAAAAGATTGACCTGAAAACCAACTTAAGAATAGGTTCATCCTACTTTGTTAATTGTGTTTTTGTTTTTTTAAATTCTTTAAAGAATTTTAATTTACTCCAGTGGTGCAGCCATGAAGTATTCTCTCTTGTTTAGCATCTTATGTGTTCTAAAGACGTTTTAAGGTTTAGAATTATTTTATCAAAAACTAGATTGGATTGTCTAGAAGTTTCTCCAATAAATGAATTGCCTATCAGAAGTTTGATGTTAGTCTATCACTCTTTCATAATAGAATTTAAAGTTCTCTATCTTTCACAACTAATTCCTCATAAAAAAAAGGATGAAAGAGATGTGAAATAGCAAAAGTAGCTTTGTCAGTTGTAGTTTATTTTGCAAACTTAGCTCAGCAACCAAAATTATTTCGAATTTTAGAGATTTGAGTGAGTGATTTTCTTTTTGTGTTTCCCCATGTTCAGTTTAGTAATTAAATGGGAAGTGCGGGTCACACCCTAATGCTGATTTTCTACTGTCTAACCAGAGAAAAGATCACTTGCTTGTGAGTCCTAGGACTTCAATGATATTTTCTTGTTACACATGAAATGCATTGTCTATAAAGAAGTGGTGCAAGACTGTTTAAGTTTTGGTCTTTTGCTGTGCTTCATCATCCTTTTGTATGACGAAGTGCTCCAAGTTTTGGTCTTTTGCTGTGTTTTCATCATCCTTTTGTATGATGTAGTGCTCTAAAAATGTTTCCTTTCCTCTACATCTATTACTGATAAAAAATTCAAGCAAAGTTTATCGGTTCCTGACTAAAAAATAAGTAAAAGTTTAAGTATGCCATTATTTTTAAAAATTTGTATAACATTTACAGTTGTTTACTTACATTGTTAAACATTCAAATAATTACCAAAGTTACCAGGAAAAATGGAGAACAATTATTGATATGCTGTAAAGGTTTTTTTTTTTTTTTAATAAATTTTATTTTACCAAAGACTTTACTATTCACATATCCTCATAAAATCATCTAACCTTTTTATGTACACTTGCCTTTTAAATAAGCTTTCCTCTTTATGAGTATAATTTATACTTAATGAACCAATTAATCATTAAACCATAACAGACTAGTAATAAAGTTTATTCAATGAAACAAATTTGC
The DNA here is from genome assembly GCF_058129835.1 of Hydra viridissima. NCBI lineage: Eukaryota > Metazoa > Cnidaria > Hydrozoa > Anthoathecata > Hydridae > Hydra > Hydra viridissima. The sequence continues at coordinate 20,538,792 of NW_028324301.1, read as the reverse complement.
AAATATTTGCTCGTATTAAATTTCAAAAACTTAACAGATTTGCAAAAGGAGATACACATGCTTAAATTTAACACCAATATTAAAAAAATTACAACTGTTCTAAAGAGATTGCTATGCAGCCTGGAAATTAAGTTGCAGTATCTTTGTCAGTCTATAGCATAAAACACTTTTGCACTGCTAATAACAATAAACTTATTGCATTAAATAACAAGCAATTCAGATTGTAATCTATGTTTTGGTCTTTAATGATTTAATTTTTTGAGTTTGTAAAATAATAATAATAATAATAATAATAAAAATAATAATAATAATAATAATAATAATAATAATAATAATAGCTTATTCATTTCTTTTATTCGTTTTTCAATAGACTACTTGTTAATCCAAGTACATATGCAATTCTTGGTTCTTTTACACTTCAAGGTATTTTTTTATTTGGTTTTTATTCTTTTATTAGAGTATTAGTTTGTTTTGTTTTGTTTTTTTTTTTTAAGAAAGGATGAGCAAAGAATTAAGTTCAAATTAATGTTATTTAAGAAAAAACTTTCTAAGTTCAAGACATTTTTTTGGATTTATTTTTTTTTTTTTTTTTTTAGCTGAGCTAGGAGATTTCAACTTATCAGACTCTGGTAGAGACTACTTAGGGAAGTATCAATTTTCACCAAATAATGTAAGGATTTGTTTTAAGGAATATACCTTCAAGATTTCCATTTTGTTATAATAAATGTTTATAGAACAAAATTAAAATTTTATTTTCAGTTATCTTTTCTAAAATTTTTTTTCAATGATTATTCTTGTAACCTTTAAAATTCAAAATTTATTACTGTTGTTGAAATTTATTTGAAATATTTAAATGGAAATAAATATCAAATTAAATATGTTAAAAAAATATTTAAATTAAACATGGAACTAATATGTTTCTTTGTTTTTATAAAGCAAAAGTCAATAAATTTAATCTGTTCTTTATAAATAGGATGATTGGATTTTAGATAAAGTCTATAATCTACATAGAGATCATTGGTATGTATGCTTTTTTTCTTTGAAATTTTTTTGAGAGATTTATTTTTAGTGTTAATTATTTTTTCTTTGAAATTTTTTTTTATTATTATTGAAATTTTACTTTTAAAGTGGTCAGTCTCCAGCTCAAGCTGAATTAAACTTCTTGGAGGTTGCCAAAAAAGTTCCAAAATATGGTGTTGATATACATTCTGCACGTGTAAGTTTCATGCTTAACAAAGAGTTTCTTAAAAATACATTATGATCTTAAAGCAAAGAAAGATTAATTCCACTAATGCAATCTTTTAGATTGATTTGAATCCTGTGGAAGTTGGAGTTGCAGCATTAGGAATTAACATATATAAAGATGAAAATCGAGAGAAACTTTTGCGATGGTAAAAAACATAGCAATTTTTGTTTAGTTAATTTAGTTTTAAATAAATGTTTTTTTTTTTTTTTTTAATGCATTTAAAATCATTTTTTTAGGCAAAGTATTGATGTAATTTCTTACAAAAAACGCAAGTTGAGTGTTAAACTAAAGCAGGTAATACTTAGAAAGTTTTTGAATTTTTAAAATAATTTTCAAATACTTGATGTGTTCTTATTAAACCATAAAAATGCAATATTTAAAAAGGTCAAGATGTCTGACAGCTAATGAATAATTGACCCAGTTTTTATATCATTTTAAACTTTTCAATTGTTAATTTTATGATAAAAATCATGTAATTATGAAACTGCACTTTGGATGATTTTTACAAGCAGATTCTAAAAATCTTTTTTAAAGCTTTATAAATGTAAAATGAAAAAAATAGAAGACATTTCTTCAGATGGTATAACTTTGTTGTTCAAAAAAAAAACGAAATTAGCTTCTCTGACTGTTTCTCTCATTATTTCTAAACTAAAAGTATAAAGACTTTCTGGCGTATTTCTTAAAAAGTTTCAATACTCTACTTGTTAACCGGTTTGCATATTTGAAAAGAAATTACCTGAGTGAGTAGCCAGATGATAGTTGGTCCAGGTAGAAGTAATGAGTGAAAACCAGGTGATAGTTGGTTTAAGTATAAGTAGAGGGTCTGGTTTTTAAGCCCTTAAAGCTGTGAGTTTGAAAGTTCAGCAAGTTTCTAGCATATTAGTTTACATTGTGAAAAAGTTTTTCTTACAATTCTCTCACAAAAGCTTGTTTTTCTCACAAATCTCTCACGAAAGCTTGTTTTTTTCACAATTCATACAAATAAATCCAGGAAATTTAACATTTAAATTTGTTCTTCCAGAAACCTATTCATACTGTGTAAGGACTGTGACCTACTTTCAAATTGTTTCCAACAGCAGTAGGATGTTGACTTCATCTTAGTAAATATAAAGTATATAGTTATATACTAAAATCTATATATGTTAAGTTGCATATATTAAAAGTTCTAATATATACATTGTAAAGTTAATATAGTAAATAATTGATTAAAATATAATAAAATAGCTTTTTTGAAAACAACCTATTTTAATATTTTAAGGTTGTGGTACACAATTAGTTGTCAATTTTAATTTATAACGTAGACAGGAGGATATACTTATGTTTACAATCTGAACAGAAGGATATACTTATGTTTATGACTTATTTTGATAAATGATTAAACAAGTTTATGTATGTAATATTGTTAGCTTTATTTTATAACTCTGAATAATTTAGTTTATCAGCCACAGGATTTGATATAAAACACTCCTCCTTTAGAGTTGATTTAGGCTTCTAATATAAACTTTTATGTTTCAGTTCAGTCATGTTTTCCTTTAAAATATTTTCAATAAAAAAAATCAGGCTATTCAAGGAAATTAAACCTTCATTTAACCTCTAATAAAATAAATTAGATTATTCAAGAAAATTTTTCATTTAATTTCAAGTAAAAAAAAAGCCAGACTGATTAAGAAAATATATTAGGTAAAAGCAATGTTACTGGACTTGATAAAAAATGAAAAGATAACTATAAAAGTTAAAGATTAGACCAACTATCACAATTAATGTGTTAAAGAGCTAATCTTTTTAATGATCTTATAAAGAAATGATCTAAGGATGAGATCTACAAACAATTGTACAATTACAAACTCTTCCTCCTTCATCTAGATCAATGGTGGAATTCAAGTTGATTTTGCATTTATTAACTATATTTATAATAAATTATATTATTATTTATTATATGTATATGAAAAAGGAAACAACTGATGAAAATTAAATTTTTACAACAGGCTCCTCAGGAGGAGTTAAAAAACCGAAATCATTTTAAAATAGATTTGGTTACATATTATTTGGTTAACATTATTTCTTGACTCCAGAAACTATTTGTTGATCAGATCAAAATCACTAAGCAAAGCTCCTTGCACCCAGTAATATTTTAAAGTTCTGGATATTCATTCCATCATTTCCAATAATTTCATTGCATAACAGTTGTTTACATCAAAACATCAAAATTATTTCAGAATTTACAAAAAAATATGAAGCTCAGATAAAATTTTCATTTTTCGCTTATCAAATATAGAGTAGAAAAGTTTACAAAGAATTAGCTGTAGCACTTTAATTGAAAGGACTGTCTGTTTTTCTATGAAGAAATAGAGTATAAAAGTCAAATAAAAGACTCTGATTAAAAAAATTATTTGTTAAAAAAAATATGTTATCACAAAGTAGGTATTTTACACGACACAGATATTGTCTTTTCAGTCTACAAAGTTACAACATCTGAAGAAATATTTTTAATGTTAAAGTTTTTTGAATTTGCTTGTAAAAGCTATTCTAAACACATAATTTAAAAATTCTCTGACCTTTATTTCTTTTGTAAATTGCTAATATAGAAATTTTAGAAAAATTATTTATTTTAGTTTTATCTACTTCTTTTTAGGGTCTGGAAGAGGATGAAGAAAAGAAAAAGCCAAAATTATTATACAGTCTCTTATTTGATTCTGCAAAAGAATGTAAGCAATGCTATAAGTCTTGTGTTGAGTACCACACTTTTTTCAGATTAACGCAACCAGATTCTCCTCGTAAGAAAACTGATAAGTTAAAGCCTGGATCTAGTTTCAGATACAGGTAATTTATTAAATTGTTGTGCTCAGGGTTCAAATAAGCAATTCTAAAATTATTTATTTGAACTCTGACCAATACGAATGCAAGTATTGAAAGATTTATGTTTAAAAATCTTTTTTGAAGTGAGTTTAAATTATATTTTTGAAGTTTTTTATTTAAAACATTTGTCTCTGAAAATTAACAAAAGAACTCCTGCGTTTTTTTATGTAATTTTTTTTTTAAAGTTAGGTTAATCTAGTTTGATTTTAGTAGAGATAAATATATCATCACTGATTTTTTTAAATTTGATTTTACATTACAATTCTATATCATTACATTTATATTTTCTTTATTATGTTTATTGTATTTTCTTTGAAAAAGTATTCCAATATTGCAATATCTTTGAGGTGTTTTAAAAATAATAATTTAATGGTTTTTATCATTTTGATTGAGGTTACCTAAGTTTTTCTCATTAAAAAAAGTTATTAAAAAATTTTTTAAACTCCTGTTAATTTAGTGATCGTACATTATATCAACTACGTCAACGACCTGCTAACAATGAGAATGGTTCTCCTCGTCATTTTGATAGAACACCAAGTATTAAAGACAGATCAAAAGAAAATTTTCTTAAACAAAAAGAAGAGAAAAGAAATGAAGGCAAAGTTCTTATGTTAAATTTTACTGAATTGTTTTACGTATTTCACTTAAATATACCTTTAAATAGGGAGAAAAATTACCTTGAAAGTTAATAATTTAGTTTGATGAAAATATATTTTCTTATTTCTTTGTTAGATGTTCCTAGCATAATAAATCTTCAGGTGCAATATGAAGAAGTTGATGTTGATAGTGATAATTACAATGATAATGATTTTGATCCTAAGGTATTATTAACATTTGCATATAAAAAGTAAGTTAAAAACATGCTAACATTGCATCATCATTATTGAAAAAAAGTGTCAATTGGTTGCATTAAAAATATATATTTTTTTTTTTACATAAATCTTTTATTATGAGAAATTATTTTTTAAAAGTTTCCACTTACTAATATATAAAAGAAAAAATAAAACCATTAAATTCTATGAGAAAAATCTATTTTAACTTTTGCAGATATTACAAAGTTTTGCAACAATTAAAAAAGGTTATCATTTTCTTAGGAGTGGGAAATAGTTGAAAAAGTTCATCCAAATGGTGTTCTGAAAAAGGTTCGTAGGAGGAAGATACCTTTGAAGAGTGGTCAAGCATTGACTGATTTGGTCCAAGAAAAAAATGAAAGCGTAGCTATTGAATATATACCGTTGCAATATGAAGAGATTGAGTTGGATAAACGAATTCTGGAAAATGACAATTATGATTCCTCGGTATAATTTGCAAAATTTGTTCTAATTTACTAAATTTGTCTTGGATGCTATTCAGACAAGCTGATTTCAGTAAAAATGAATTTGTAGTTAGTTTCTAAATATTAAAAATTTTATGATTAGAATTTTTTACATTTAAACCACACTGTTGCTAATTTTTTTACTTTATTTTTTTTGTAACTATGTAAACATTAAAATTTCTATTTGAAGGAGTGGCAAGAAGTGGAAAAGACATATCCTGATGGAGAGGTGAAGTGTTTCCGTCGGAAATATTTTGTTGTTAAAGCCAAAAAGTTTATTATTGAAGGCAATCAAAAACGAGAGGTTTTTGAAGAGTTACCATTATATGAAGAAGAAATGGTAAACTATGAAGAAGTCCAGTTTAATGATCAAGACACTTTTGACACAAAGGTCTGTTTTTTCTTCCTATAAAATGTTAAAAACTACAGCTTTAAACTTATTTTATTAAATCTAATTCATTTTTTAATAACAATCCTCAAAGAAATATAGAAAATAAAGTCTCAATTTTCCATGCATTCGTAAAAGAAAATCAAATAACTTGATAAAAATTTTTTTGATTTTAAGTTAAATGTTGCTGTAAAGTGGCCTCAAATGGATTTTTTTTTTTTTGGTTTGGTAAAAGAAAGAACTGAAAGAAGAATAAAGAGCTTTTTTGTTTTATTTTTATTTTATTGTTATTTACTTTCATTAAAAGGAGTGGGAGATTATTGAAAAACCCTTCTCAGATGGAACAACAAAGTTAGTTCGACGGAGGGCTCTTTCAGTCACTCCTGAAAGATTTGTTACTCAAAAAGATGGGAGAAAAGATAAAGTATTTAATCACATTCCAATTGTTAAGCAAGAGTCTCCAAAAGAGTGTAGTGATGTGGAATTAAATGATGCTATTCCAGAATCATTACAGTACAATACAAATGTAAATCACAGTTAAATATTATATTCTATTATTTTTTTAGTCTTTTTGTTAAAGTTATTCAAGAAATTTTCTTGTTTACTTAAGGAATGGGAAGTTGTAAAACAATATTATCCAGATGGTTCCAAGAAAACAGTTCGCAGGCTAAAAAATGCAAAAGTTCATAAGCCTTGTAAAATCCTTATTAAAGAAAATGGTAGTGAGATAATTGCTGATGCATCAGTTATTTTTGTAGAAGAAATCTCTCCAAAAATGGAGGATAAGAAAAAAGTATTTTTTTTTTTTTTAAAATGTGGTGTGTATATATATATATATACATAATGTTTACAGTTTAACATGTTGAAATTTAAGAAACATATTATGAAACATATATTATATATTATAAAAGTTTTACATTTAAAAATCATTCTCAAAAGTAATATATTATTACTACAAAAAAACAAAAAATGTTTTAAACCACAAATTTGATAAAAACCACAAAAATCATCAAAATGATGAACTACATAAAAGTAAATAAAATATTTGTGTAAATAAAAATTTAGAGATAAGTTATTTAGAGAACAGTGGTATTAAAAAAAGTATGGCATACAGTTCAATTCTGTCTGACAGCATTATTATGTTTTAAGACCTTTATAATGTTTTTCTGATCTTTTATTAAGAATGAACTTTCGGTTGATAAAAAAGATGCACCAAGAAGTCTTGTTGTCTCTACAAAGCCGTATCTTTTTCAACCATTTATTAAAGAAGAATGTCTTTATGAAGATGATCCTGTTGAGTATGAGGAAGTTGATATTGATCCAAATAATCCTGAATCTCTAGCATTCGATGTAACGGTAGGATAACATTTATGTATTATTTCAATACAATCATTCTACCAAAAAAAAAAAATGAAATCTATCTTCAAATTGATGAAAAGTAATTTTTATTAAATGGCATTTCAAAATACTCTCAAAGTGATACATGCTAATGAAGTTTTCTTTATTCATTGCTTTATTTATCTCAATAATTTTTTAAGTTGTTTACAACTTATGCTCCATGTTTTTTGAACAACTACCAAAAAACATGTTTTCTGCTTTAAAGGTCTGGGAGGTGATAGAAAGGAAAATGCCTGATGGAAAAATAAAAAAAGTTCGAAGACGTATTGTTATTGTAAAGAAGCAAACTGTCAACATCTTTGGAAAAGAAATCAAGAAAAATGAACCAAAACAAGAGAAACCAATAGTTGAAGAAATTGTAGAGGATAAAAACATGTATGAAGAGTTTGATGAAAATAAAAACTATGATGATAAGGTAAATAATTCAATTTGTTAAAATGTTCTGAAATTTTGGAACTCAAAAACAGATTTTCACTCATTTGATATGCTGTTAGGTTTTGCTTTGTTTTGGCAACTATTAGAATGTTTATTAGATTATTTATTAGATTATTTATTGGAAAAAAAGTAGAAGTTGATTTCAAATAAGCTTCAAAAATTTTAATCTTTACTGTAAGTTTTACCTTCACACAAAACCAAGGTAAATGTAATAAACATAAAGAAAATGCACATTTATTACTATAAATATATGAAGTATTTTTGTTCCAACCACCTACAAAAAACAGTATCTAAAATAATATGTCAAAGATTTTTAAGCTCTTATTTGACATTTTTCTTCTGAATTACATTCCAGGAATGGAAAATCATAGAGAAAGTTTTGCCAAATGGATTGCGCAAAAAATTTTGTTGCCGTATTACTATTCCAAAAGTTATCGAAGTTGAAGAAGAGGATGAATGTTTAGAGCCTATTCTTGTAGAAGAAGGACCTTTACAATATGAAGAATTTGAGATAGATGAAAACCAGCAAAGTAACATTGACCTTGATCCTTTAGTAAGTGTCTTGCATTTGTACAATTTGTTGGTAAAAAAAAAAAAGTTGCAAATTGTAACTTTCGTTTAGGATTGGGAAATTGTTGAAAAAGCAAGTGAAACAGGTGTCGTTCGAAAATGTTATCGACGAATGATTGCATTAAAAACAGTTAAAACAAGTAGATTTATACAAAATTCAATAGATGGTGATTTAAAGAAAACGGAAGATGATTTAAGTGCTCCTATTCTGGTAGAGGAAATCCCAGTCGAATATGAAGAATATCCATTAGAAAAAGATTCTAAAGATATTTTTGATCCTAAGGTTTTTTTATGGTTATTTTTTCTTTGCTTTCTTATTTTACAGTTAAACTTGTCTTGTAATTTTTTTATATAGGATTCAATTAAGGAATAAATTCAACAAAAAAAAAAAAAAAGGTTTCTGAATCTTTAATAGATTTTAAAAATTATTTCGAAGTTGAATTTTAATTTCAAAATTAAAATATAATTTTAACTTTGGAAATATTTTGTTTTATGCAAAAAGGTGGTTTGTAGTTTTTGCATAAAAAGAGATTATGTAAATCAATAAATAAATTGATAATTTTTTTTTAAGGATTGGGAGATAGTTGAAAAAACCCAAGCCAATATGCAAATCAAGAGATGTAGGCGGCGTATAGTTGTGAAGCCTCTTACTAAGATCAAGTGTCTTGTCCATCCTAATGGAATTAAAGAACAAGTCTCTAGTGACAATCTTATCGAGGAAGGGCCTTTATTGTTTTATTTAAAACCTCATGATGAGTATACACCACTTCAGCCAAATGTAAGAGAAATACAGGTTTATCTTTTTTTTTTTAATTGTCTAAATATTGCTAAAATATAACTGACTTGAGGTATATTTTAAAAATAATAGGAAGAAGTTTTTGTTAAAACCACATCTAATGGCACTTCTATAAAAGTTCGTAGGCGGTTTGTTGCTACTAAACAAATTAAAGCAGTTCGAATTTTTATTCATGCAGACGGAACTCGTGATATTGAAGAAGTTTCTAAAAATGCACCTTGTATTGAAGAAGAGATCCCAGTACAATGTGAAGAAGTGGATGAAAAAGAGTCTTCTTCCTCTGATGAGAATGTAAGTAAACCAATGTCTTCACGGTTTTATATGACAATCGTTTCATTTTTAATACTTCATATAGGTATCGCTTTTATAATCTTCCTATAAACTTTAAACTCAATAATGAATTTAATACCTTCATTCTTCCAAAATCTCAATAATGATTACCTCGATTATATGAAGGCATATTATGCAATTTTTATATTTATTGAATAGCACTGGTTTTTTTGGTTTGAACTGTTAAAAAAATTACATCACATTTTGAGGACCTATTTTGTCTTTCCTGTGTTCTCTCATCTCTAAATTCTTCTTTTTTTTCTTTTTTTTTTTTTTTTGTAAACTCATAGTTATCGTTATAGGTTCATTATTCTTCTAAACTTATTATCCTTGTAAACTCATTATTCTCTTAAAAAAAAACAAAAGGAAAATCTTAAGTTAATTTTTTTTTTCATATTCATTGGCCAACTGTTCATCAGGAAATAGCTCATAAATATTTAAAGTAAAACTTTGAATGAATTCAAATGTAAACTATAACATTTAGGAGTGGCAATCTGTTGAAGTTATGACATCATCTGGGACACTAAAGAAAATTAGACGGCGTATTTTACCAATATCATCAAGAAAGAAGGTTTTCTTGATTCGACCTGATGGTAATAAAGAAGAGGTTTGTGATGATTTAAATGAGCCAGATACTGAATGGGAGGAAATTGTAGAGAATGATACTACAGCATTAAGTTTAAATCCTAAGGTAGATATGAGTTTGACTTCTCTTCTTCATTTAAATATGTCCATCATAAAAGGAGTTTATGATTTATAAATAGTTTAAATAGTTTTGCAACTGTAATGTTGTTTTTAAAAAATCTCTTAGTTGTGTTGACATTACTGTGTCTTATTTATTCTCCATGATGTAAAAAATAATGCCAAACTTGTTTGCCATTTTAGGAATGGAAAATTGAGGAAAGACTGCAACCTGATGGATCTACAAAGAAGTTTAAATGCAGGATAAAAATTTCCTCAGAGAAAGTAATAAGTGAAGTAAAATGCCAAGAGGTTGTTAGTACTGTACTCTGTTCACAGCCAGATACCTGGAAAGAGGATGCTGATGAGAGGGTTCCTGAAGATGGAAGAGTAATTGTTTAAATTACTTAAATTTTTCACTTCAAAAAAATTTAAATGTTTAAATGTTTTTTGTAGTTGTTCAAATTTCTGTTCCTTATTTCAGGAGTGGGAAGTTATTCAACGATTGGAGCCAGGTGGTGTTAATATACGGGTTCGACAACGACCTGTATTTAGGATTTCAAGTTATAAAAGCAACGAAGATTCTGAAACTGATGCAAATTTAAGTATGGATGACATTCTAAGTGAAATTAGGTAGGCCTTTATGGTTTCTTAAAAAATTATATATATATACAGAGATACTTTGTAAGTTTCTAAGCTTTTGCTCTAAAAAGTCTTGTAAAAAATTTATTTTAATTTATCCTTATTATAAGCGATCTATCCAAAAGTCTTGCAGAGGAGGACTTGAACTCTTCTATTAACATAAAAGCAAATATAAATGAACCTCCTAAACATAATGATGCAGAAGAGAAACAAAAAATTGACAAAGAAAATATTTGGAAAGAAGATCAACAAGCTTTCTTAGCCAAAGAAGAGGAACTACGTGAAGCAAACAAAGCAACTCTTTCTTCTATATTTGACCTTCCAGAAATGGATGAGGAAATGTTAAACAGTCCTTATAAAAGTGGTATTAATTTTTTTTTCGATTTGATTACAGTGCTGTCAAATGAGATGTTGCTTATATTGCTCTAGATGTTAATATATTTATTGTATTGTGTTAGGTAGTTTTAATGAAAATGATGGTACCGATGATTTTCCAAAACTTGATTTAAGCATTTCAAATAACCAAAAAGTTTATGTTTCTATAAGTACAAATAAAATGGAGAAAAAAAAGCCACCTCCTGTTGCAACAAAGAGAAATTCCTATGTTAGTGAGAATTTTTTCTTTATTTCAATTTTTTCCGAATTTGTAAATCTTTTTCTTAACATGGTTTTTTTTTAACTTAGAGTTCGGACAGTTTTTCGTTAGATAGAAAACACAATGTGCAGTTGACTAATACCTCACCAAGTTCTACCATTTTAAATTCGAACGCAAATGAGGATAGCATCTCGTCAGTTGAGCCTGAAACAAGGTTGCAAATATATTCGTGTTTAAATCATAAATGTAAATATACTTTTTTTGCATCATGTGTTGTAATAGATTTTAATTAATAAATTTTAGGCACAGTTCAACCGGACAAGATCAGTTAGATTATCGTCAACCTCTAGAAAGTGGTCCACATAAAGAAGTTATTTATACAGTAACCGATGTTTCGAAAGTTGAGCAAGGTGAAGGTGGCTTTGTGAAAGCAGTTAGAGGTAGGATGTTTAAAAGAAAGTTTATTAAAATCAATTTTAAGAACCTCTGCTATTAATTATAGAATAAATTTTCTAGAAAAACATGAAGGTATAGCCTCTACAGACAAAAACGCTCATCGCTCCTCAATCAACGGAAAAAATTTAGTTAAAAACCAGGCAGGCCAAAGCGACTTACCAAAGGGTCATGTACCAACAAGAACTACAAGTTTTAAGGAAAATACAGATGATGTCATTGTTACATATACTCCTCCTTCTGTGTCTGTTAAACCAACTATCATTCGCCCAGCTTCTTCAGAACTTCCTGAAGAAGAAATTTCTTTCTCCGAGAAAAAAGTGAGTTAAAAAAATTCTACTTTGGTCGGTTTTTATATTTTTTTGACTGAAAGATTTAAGACATTAAATTTATCAAGCACAATATGCTTTTAGATTTCTGAAGAATTGTGTTCAGAGAATGATTTTGTGGAATCAACAGGCATTCCAGTGGTTGACACTCACGCTGTGGTTTTTATGGAACCGGCTGATGTTGATAAGAAAAGTAATCTGTTTGGATTTTATTGATTTTTTTTTTTTTTTTTACCAATAAATGTTACGGACGAGTATTTAATTTAACTAATTTCGAATAATTTTTAATTAAATGTGTGCGTGCGTGTGTGTGTGTGTGTGTGTGTGTGTGTGTGTGTGTGTGTGTGTGTGTGTGTGTGTGTGTGTGTGTGTGTGTGTGTGTGTGTGTGTATTATATATATATATATATATATATGAATCTAAAATGTTTTCAATAAAAGGCTCTTTGGAGAATGTGTTCGTGGAAACAAAAACTTTACAGATTCAAGAAAATGACATTCAATCGTCTTCGTCATCTAATCATCAAATCATCACTCACATACTGCCTACAGAAGTGATCACTAAGACCATTGTTTTGGAGACAGATCCTTCAACTTTATCACAAGAGGAAGTAGACAGATTATTTGATCAAGAAGGTTGCGATCAACAAACAGTCACTTCGGCTACTGTGGTTAGTGACTCTTCTCTAATTTTTCCTCTTTTGAGTTTTCTGCAGGTTGTTTTAAATGTCAATAATCGCTGTTTTTATTTCAGACTACAACCATAAAGAAAATTATCACTGGTCAAACTATTACAGTGAGTGGCAACGTCTCCGAAGACGAAATTCAAAAGGTATGTTAATCTCTTAGGCGATTGGAACGAAAAATAACATTTCGACTGACTTACACCTTTTTTTCAGGCAATTCAATCAGCCCTATTCCATGCAAACAACTGCGTAGAAAATAGCGATGTAAGTGTTACGGTCACCGAAGAAAGTTTCAGCAGTGAAATTTGTGAATAAAATGCACCTAACTAATGGTAAATAGTGTTTCGAAATACTTATATTTATTTCGTTTTATGTTATAATAATATCTATTTATACTGCACTTATTTTGCCGCTTGTGTTTTTATTTTTTTAAATTAATTTTTTTTTTTTAATCTTACTAAGTTTTCTTTTTTACTTTGTTATGAATACAAAAGAATTTTTAAAATGTCAACCTTAAAAATTTGCTAGTTTTATTTAGTATAATTAGTATAATTTACATTCAAATTACATTAATTAGCATAATTTACATAAAATTACATTAGTTAATTTAGTTGTGAATTTTTTTTATGCGTAACGTATTCGATATAATTCTTTTGTTAATTTTGTTAATATACTTACAACATTAATATACGCAGTTATTAATCCCTAAGCCCAAATCCGCGGGACTTAGAATTGAAATGCTTGTAAGGGTCGACTGCAGGTCGTGCTCTTGCAAAAAAATTTTGACTGTGAACATAATATACGCATTGTTCATTCGCAAATCGTTCAGTATCAAATTTCTCAATGTTCACTAACACATCGCAACGCATTACAACCACTGATCTCTATAATAACTGGATAGCGCAACTCCGAGCAAAACTTCTAATTTTTTGACGCCAAAATCGCCATATTGGAAAACCCCAAAATTTATAATCCCGTAAGCTTTAAGTTCTGTTTTTCGGCTTATCGCTTTAAATACACATATCAGATTTCAGCGTTCTGGGGCTTTCCAATATGGCGATTTTGGCATCAATTTTGATATTAGAGATGCGCTATCCAGTTATTATAGAGATCAGTGATTACAACACATTATTTCACAGCCGCATTACATTCGCAAATGCAACGTTCATTAATACATCGCTCGCTATCGTATTGCTCAGTACCAAATAAAGTCTTCCAACTTAAGTTTGAATACACCTGAATAAAAACGCATTTTAAAAATGTTTTTGAAAGGACTTTCAACGTTCATTTTTATGTTAAATTATGGTAACATAAAGCATCTTAATAACAGAAATTAGCGTCAGCATTTCTCAAATAACGAAAAAAAATACAGGTTTTTCTAGATTTTCCGTAGGACCAAAGTTGAATTATTTTAGCTTTAGTTTTCGAAGAAAAAATAACTTATGCTTTATATAATCTATGCTCAAACAAATTATTTAGAAGAAAATTTAAAAAGTAAAGCGCATTTTAAAAGTAATCATTACATACTAAAATTAATAACTCATTTTCTCCCAACTTTTAAAATAGGAGATAGAATAAAATAATTCTAACCTCGCGAAATGTTTTCAATTTTATCTGAAAATTACAGAGCTACAGTATTTCCAAACTTATTTATTGCCCATGAGCGTTATAGCTGTAGAGACATCTTTTCCAGATTAGAACTTGTAAAGAACTAAGATCAACAATTCCTAAGGATAGATTAAACAGTTTAGTGATCGATTGAGAGTTAAGGAGAAAAGCAGCTGGGTAGCGAACTTTTTGCAAGATTTTTTAGAGCGAAAGCCTAAAACCATCTCTGTGGTCTGTACATAGATTAATATTAACACGTTGACCGCCGTGTCAGCCACCGGTGGCCGACACCGGGGTATTTTTTTTTAGATTTTTTTCTTTTTTGGGCATTTTATAGATTTGAGGGCCCAGCAAACTAAACTCGCGTCGGGCCTCGCGTTTGTTCGATCCAGCAATAAGTCCAATGTAGTCTATATATATATATATTTATATATATATATATATATATATATATATATATATATATATATATATATATATATATATATATATATATATATATATATATATATAGACTACATTAATGAATGTTCTCGGAATCTGGGGCCCCCAAGATGAATGTTATCATGGTCTCGGGCTTAAATTTGTCCATTCCACCTTTGGTAATAGCTCCTTCCATATAGGAAATTCGCTCGGACGAGCAAACAATATCAAAACTAAATGTTTTTGTACTACTGGTAAAAATTATTGTTTACCAAAATAGGCTAAGCCTACTCATTTTTAAGGTCAAAATTAAATATTAAAAACCAAGTAATTAAATTGACAATACGGATAGTGTTTAAGGACAGGCCCCTTATGTGGCTTCAACATAAAACGACGTGTGATATAAAATTATAACCTGATAACTAAAATCTTCTCACGCAGCCTTGTTAGGCCTATATGCAGGAATAAAATTATAACTTACCATGTAACTTGGTGATGACGAACTGAAGACGTGATTTGCTCTCGAATTATTGAGGTACTGAATGATAGAGTATATAAATCACATTAACGAAACAACATAAACATCCGTCAGTCTGCCTGAACCATCATGAACCATAGACTCGTAGGTAGGGCGGGCGAATCTATTTATTAGTACTAGCGGAAGTGGGGGAGGAAGCTTCGTGGAGGGTCTCCAAAACAGTCACGGTGGTTGTTATTGGCCAAGATCTCATTTCAATTTCTTACATCTTGGTTTGTTTGCTGTGGAAGTTTATTATCTTGGCAAGCAGATACTATCATGTTTAAGGTTCATTTTTGTTGTAAACAATTATGATTACAGAACAAAAATGTTGACTATTAAAAAATCCGGCTGAAGTAAAAAAACATAAATTGTATTAACATTTGATGGCCTAATCCCAGACGGGGCCTGGGGCGGACTCCCCCCCCGCCCCACTTTCAGTACGCCACACAGTGGAAAATTGTAGAGCAACAGCATATCATAAATGTTTTTTACTAATGTCGCTACTGTCATTATATTTCAATTTTATTTAATAGTTTAATAGTCAATCATTACTATAATGCAGGAATTTCACATAATTTTAAGTAAAAATAAAAGATTTGAAGCCCTATTGTTTATTACTTTTGCGGATGTTCATTTTCAAACCTGTTCGCTTCATCACTTTAAAAGTGAATTTTCTATAAAACTTTCTAGGAATAAGTATAAAGTATTATACATTTTTGAAAAGCTCATGTTATGGAGATTTTAAGAAAATTATACATTTTTACTTATATGGTTCAGTTTAGGAGTAATTATTTGAACAATAAAATAAATGAAAAAAAATAATATTCTTCAAGTTTACTGAGACTTTTGGTAGTTACCCACGCTTCCCCACGCTTTACATTTAATGTAGTATTGTAGCCTAGGTGTTTATTAAAAACATGTATAAGAATGAGTTGCAGAAACGTGCGGTTTCCGAAATTATCGAGAAAAGAGTGATAAAAGTAAAAAAACAGAAAACCGCTTTTTATCGTGGTTTCAAATTTTGTTCATTTATAACAATAGCTTGGTATATGTTTTTTAATTTATTATCAATTTTTTATTGATACCATGGCATTCTTTTATTTTTGCACTCATTTTGTGGTGAATGTACACTGCCAATATATAAAGAGTTGAAACATTTATATCAGTATAAGAAACTCACAGTGGAAATTAAACCGACTCGTTTGACTATTGAATATTACTTAAGTTACTTTTGTGACTTGTTAAAATGACAACTTTTAAGTGTTTGAAATGTAAATTATTGCTTTCCTATATTGATGGAGGAATGACAGTTGAGGCACTGTCAACAATTTTAAAAGAAAATTATCAACTTTCTGAGGACAACTTGTGTTTCATCATTAGTGGTATTTAAAGGCACATTATTCCGTCTTTTAATAAACGATGGATACTGGTGTCACGGAAAAAGGATGCTTTTTTATCTAAGAATAGTGATTGGTTGGATATTGTGTATCTTTACCTAACTCAGAAGAGGCAATTACCGACTCCACGCCATCTACTTCTTTTGAAAAACGCGGAAGGCCGTGCGTGTCTTATGGAGATTCGTCAGAATCCAGCAAAAAAAGAAAAAGTTCCATGTTACTTAAGGAATATGGATTCGAGCATATCTTTAATACATATCTTCAGGCGTTGCATACAATAGGAGAAGAAGCAGAAGCAAAACTTGTGGAATCATTAAGGATTGCTGATAAAGACAAAAAAAAATTAACATCGAGTTTTATGGAAAACGCAAGCCAGAAAAATATGCTAACTGATGAAGAAGCACTCAGCGTGTTTATTGATTTAGATTTAACAAAAGCACAATATTTGTATATGAGGAAGGTGACAAATGAACGAAACTGTTCCATATTCCCACCATATTGTAAAATTCAAGAAATTAAACAGACCTGCTATCCACCATCTTCTGCAATAGAAATTACGAACACACATGCGAAAATTCTGGAACTGCAAGATTTATTGGATCACACTGTAGCTAGAATTTTGACCATAGATTCTCTGTACAGTATTGAATTCAAGCATTTACTTTCATATAGTAAATGGGGCTGTGATGGTTCCTCTGGCCAAAGCCAATACAAGCAGAAACTTCCAGAGGAATCTGAACTTATTTCTTATGCAAATTTGTTTACTAGTTCTTTGGTGCCTATCAAACTAATTGATAAAGTAACTGGCGCAGTTGTTTGGCAAAATCCGGCACCTTCATATGTTCGTTTTTGTCGACCTATATGCATTGAATTTTGCAAAGAGACTTCCAAGAAAACTAAAGCCATTGTAGATGAAGTAAAGAGCCAAATAAACTCTTTGCGTGAAATGTGCAAGAACTTGATGAAGATACTCTGCAGCTTTTGAAAGTCAACGAACTGATTTCAGGAACTGAAAGTCCCTATGTAGTTATGACATAGTACCTTTAAGGTGGTACCAGGGTAAAAAACGGCTATTTTTGATAAAATTTTGAAAAATACCAAAATTAATGTTTTGAATTCCTAAATCTACCTATTTCAATATGCGTTTTGCAAAAAGTCAAAAATCTTCTTAATTTTAATCAAATTTGGCCTTTTTTTAAAGAGCAGTTTGGTTCTTGCTTCATAACAACGACCTTAGAAACGCTTTTTATCTCGCTAAATCTCAATTTTTCAGAAAAAATAACTTTTCATAGAAAATAGATAATGGGCTGAAATTTTGCAGATTTAAAGATGAACATATTACGAATGTTGTCTATGAAGCAAATTTTTGTTATTTTTTATTTAAAACTCATTTTTATCATGCTTTTGTCCCAAACTTCCCTTAATTTTATATCTTAAAGTTCGAATGTCAACCTGGTAAAATTAAAAATGTTTTAAAAAATCCTGTTTCATAGACAACATTCTAAATACATTAAAGAATTCATGTTCAAATTTTCAAGCAGTTTGGACTCTTTTTGAGTTAGTTATATTAGATGAAAGAATAAGAAGGTTTGGGGGTAAAATAACACTAATTATGCGCATAATTAATGACGTTATCACTAAAATTTTTTTATTTGGCTACTGTTTTATATATTTTTTTTGTTCATTAATAGAAAAGAGCTAAAGTCTATTAATAGTTTTCAATTTCTTGTTAAAAAGTTACCTTTACCCTGGTACCACCTTAATATACCTATACATTACTTCATAAAAACAACTATTTAAAAATTGTTATTAAGAAACTGTCTTAAATATTTCTATAATTAGTAGGTAAGCACTTTATGTATTTTTCGTAGTTTTTAATAATTTTAAGGTATTTTCATATATTTGTAAAGCATTGTGTTAAAGTGTAAATTAACTAACTGCCAATTTTGAAGTTTTTGATTTTTATTTATTTATTTTTAATATTGTATTACAAAAAATTCTTATAAAGAGTATTTCACAAGAAGCGTCATATACTACTTTACATTTGTGCAAAATTTCAAATCTCTATTTTTAGTAACAAAAAAGTTATCGATTTTTGGTCCGAAACACACCTTTATTTTCCACTGTGCGCCACTGGCAATTGATGTACTACTTTAGCAGTTTTGTTTGACGTTAGATATTCATAGGCATATATTGAACAAAGAAGACAAAGTAGTATAGTTACTTGTTGATTTTTCATAATTCATTACTTTAAACAACAGCAACGACTCCCTATCCATCAAAATGGTATCACTAAACTTAACCTGTATTATTTTCTCGTGTCTAGGATATTATCTCGTGTCTATCATATTCTTCTGTTGCTGCAGTAATTTGATCTTTGCATATTCAACTCTTGAACATCGTTAAAAGGCTTTATTTATTGATAATCTGAAAAAAATATCGAAAAGTTTATCTTAATTAAAAACTAATGGATGATTGGGCCATGGTCAGAGATTTTATTTGGTTTAAATGCATCTTTATTTTTGTGTCTACCTGATTAGCTGTTATCTGAATAGATTCTTTAAACCTTTTATTTGCTATTTCTGGTTGAGTTGAATAAGGTAGGCAGACTTATTTATTTGAGTCGGCCTGTGAACAGGTTTGATTATGGTGATTAGTTACATAATGAGGACAAAAGTCAATTTTAGAAAAAATATCAGGATTTAATGGGTAAATGTTGCAGCAAAAACATCCAAAATATTTTTGGTATATACTGCCTGTGGAAGTGCGATATTTACGATTTTCGGAATATCATATATTGTGACTGTTTTTCCATATTTATACACTGTAAAGGTTTTTTCTTTTAAAATTTCGTGGCAATTTTTTTACTGAGTAAAAACAAAATCTACACATTTATACATACATACACATAACACACACACACACACACACACACACACACACACACACACACACACACACACACACACACACACACACACACACACACACACACACACACATATAGTATATTTATACACACATATATATTCAGTGTAAATATATATACACAGACGAAAACAGCTAGTTATAACCATGTACACAGCATGTAACCATGTACACAAACATGACAGAAATTAATAGACGCTCACAGAAACCGTTTATTTCATTAAACAAGTAATTTATACAAATTAAGTAATTATAAATGGTCACAAATTAAATTCCTAATACTTGGTTGACATCCCCTTTGCTTTTTTTTTAATGCAGAAAAGATTGGGCTCATGAGATGGTAGGGAGATCTGTGACTTTTTGGAACACTGTTATTTTCTCTGATGAGCCAAGATTCGCATTATTTTCCGACGGTGGAAGAGAATGGGTATGGAGACTCGGTAGTCAAATGCTTGATTTAAAAAGACTGCAGCCAGCGGGAAAACTTGGGGATTTTTTGGCAATGGTATGGGGGTGTAAGTTGATTGCTCAGAGCTTGTCGAGTGTGAAGAAAACATCAATTCAGCCTAATATGTTTCTATATTAAAGAAAGAGCTCCTTCCAATATTCTCAAATAATAGAACGAACAAAGCTGACTCTATGGAAGACGGAGCTCCGTGCCACATTGCTAAGCAATATAAGATTGGTTGAAAATGAGATCAAAATGGGATCAATAAACTTCTATGGCTGAGCCAGTCCCCAGATATGAACCCTTCTGAACACCTTTGGGGCATATTAAAAAAAAAAAGAACTGGAAGCCATCTTTCAAGGTCGAACTTTTACGAAATATACCTCAAGCATGGTAAGAAGTAGCTCAAGATGATAATTGTCAACTCATCACTGGCATGTCTAGAAGGGTTCCTTCTCACAGCTCAACCATAGTAACCTAGCTAGTAAAGATACTTGATAGCTGTTCTTTGACTGACATCAGCTTGTGGTACAATATCAGTTTGCCTTAGAACAAGGATCCATATCGACATTTCTTTTGACAAGACGCAGGGTTCTTTCAGAGGGCCCAGATCTTTGATTATGATTATATTTTGATCGATGGTAATTTTGTTTTTAAATCCCCAAGAATTGAGAGCGTTATTATAAAACGGTGCGGCTCTATCAAAAACTTCTTTGCTTCAATATATATTACTGATACGATTAGAAATCATTTTCGGTATTGATGTAATGTATGGATGGTGGGTATTTGGAATTGATGTTAATATACATGGGGTTATCTCCTGGTTTTCTGTAAGGTTGAAAAGTGCTGTCAGGAAGATTAAGTATCGAGGAAGTTTACAACTTTTAAAATAGATCTGATAGTGATGCTAAGGTTGAATTTATCTTTAAAAATGTTAAGACTTTTAAATTTCTTTGATGGAGCCGAATTGTAATTAGTACGCCTATTCATATTATATACTATTGCCAGAGAATACGGGCTCAACACCACAGGGTTACATAGAGGTGATGGTCTTAATCAGACGCAATAGTTACCGCAAATAGTTAAATTACCTTATGCAGAATTCGGATTTGATTTAATTAAAAATACATTGTAACCAATCTAAAATGTAAAAAGCTTGACAACCAATCTTACCTTCCCCAGTTGTTTAAATATTTATATTTGCTTAAACATTGTGTTTATTAAAAAAATTTCGTTAAGCCAGTCTATATTTTTCTTGTAAGAAAATAAAATTCCTCTTTTTAAACTTTTAAACTCATAAATCTAATATTTTCATTTGAATAGACTGAAATAAAATAAATATGAGTTCCCAGGAATATCGTAATGATGTCTACCTCATACCTACATACATTTATATAAATGTGGATTCAAACAATTTTCTGTTATATTTACAACTATAGTTTGTAAGTAACTTTTTAAATAATTCAACATTCTACAAAAACCATCGTCGATCACAAGATTCTCTGCCTCCCATTAGGTTCAACAATAGAAGATTCATAAACAACTTAAGTACAATGAACTCAACGGTTTGATATTTTGACGTAAAACGATTATGAAAAATTCTCAAAAGAGCAAAAATTTTTCTTAAAACAGCAAAATTTTTTTCTCAATCACTTTTCTGCACATTGGACACTCGGATAATTGGTCGCCGCAAACTTGACACGAACCGTGACCACACATGAAAATCATGTTCTTCCGTCTATCCAGGCAAACAGCACACATCGTCTAGAAAACGAAACAAATACAAAAAAGGGTGTAAAAAAGAAAAAAACACTAAATAAACTAAAAAAATATTTTTTGGATCATAAAATTTGCTATCCCACTTTTGTTGGTCAGAAAATGGGACTACCTTAAATTGAACGAATTTTATGAATCCAAAACTTCCAGCAAACAGGGTAGATGTCCTAACGTCATCAGTTGCGTGATGACATTAAGACATTATTTAAATAGCCTGGACAAAATGAGATAATGGGGCAAAGCAAGATTTACATTTAAAGTCTTTATTGGAGTGGTCAGTATTTGATTGATCATTTTTTAATTTGTATTAAAAGACTATTTTCATTAAATTCTTTTTGAATTAAATAGTGCGCTTGAAAGGGCGTTTTTCATAATTTTGTATGGACTAATGAATCTCTGATTGATTTGGTTGTCCTCTTCTATTAAGTGTCAATGTTCTTGAACTATTCAGCTGATTTGTCTCCCAGTTGCATTATGAGTTGTTGTCAAAGGTACTTTATGTTTTCTCATACTTTTAGGTCTATCAATAAGTTCACGTTGGGTCCAGCGAAGCGCTTTTTTTATGTGCTTATTATGTTCAAGGGATGCCCAAAAGAGACTCTGCAAATGGTTAAATAAAACCATTGTTACGAACTTTGAAAGCTTGTCCGTTGGTCCAACACATCCTGACATCCTATTGGTCTAAACGGTATGTTGAGTTTATGAATTTTTGGGAAACCATAGAATTATGGGTAAACGATAAAGTGTTTTCGGTCCTAGGTAATAGAAAGTGTTTTATAAATCACATGGTTGTAAAACATAACCTACCAAATTGTTAATGTCCCTAATTATACTTTTTGTGGGGTCATATGTTAGTTTTCTGTATGTTGTGTTGTCTGACAGTAATTCACGTATTTTCCATTCGCAATTTTTTGTTTTAAGGAAGCATATTCCCCCTCCTCCCTTTTGATCGTCTGCCTTTTGATAATGATGTTGGGATTTGATTAAAATACTTAAAATAAAAAAACTGGGTAATCAACAACAGGATCATAGAAGATCATAGAAAAGTAAATACATCTAGAATCTTGAAAATACTGTAATTATCTTCTGCTAACAGGTAAAAAAAATTTTTTATTATAACTATTAGTCTAATGAATGTGATTACAGCCAAATGACGTCTTCTTGAGTCTAATGAATGTGATTCAAATGACGTCTTCTTGAGTTTGACTCACTTTACTGTGCAAGGATTACATCAGCACTTGCACAACGGAATGTTCCAAGGATTCTAGAGTATTCATTTACATGCAAATTCTCGTATTTAAATCATAAAGGATTGGACAAAGTAACACAAGCTTTAAAAAAGCAAAATTTTTAAATATATGTAAAATCTTCAAAAATTATGAATTTTAGTGGTTTATTAGTTAATTATTCATATACTTTATCATATTGTTTTAAAAAACATATCTTTTAGATACCATACATAAGAAATAAAAAGAAATCAGCAGTGACGGACTTGTCAGATTACAAAAGAGGGCAAACTGTTGGTGCTTGTATGGCAAGCGCTAGTGTTACAGAAACGACAGAATTGTTTCAAGAAGCACTGTCTTGAGAGTAATACCTGCATTTGAACAGGAGGGAAAAGCATCTTCTTCTAAGCCAGTTTTCACGAGCTGCAATAAGAAAACCATTGCTTTTTTTCAGAACGTTTCAAAGCGTCTGGAGTGATGCAAAAAGCTTCGAAATTGTTGATTGGAGCAATTCAAAAATATCATTTTCTCTGATGAATCTTCCTTTACCTTATTTTCTATCACCGGCCGTGTATGCGTATCACCGGCCGTGTATGCGTATGGAGACAACCAAAGACACGTAAAACCCTTATTGTCTTCTTCTGACTGTTAGCCATGAATTAGGATCTGTGATGATTTGGGCGGCTATATCATGGAAATTGGCCGATCTCTTCATAGTAGAATAAAAAGCTAAGATTATTTAAATATTTTATCAGACCACTTTCATCCTATGGTCTCGATACTGTTTTCGGGAGGAAACGCAATTTTTCAAGATGATAATGCTTCAATTCATACTGTAAAGTGATCACTGCTTGGCACGAGGAGCACTCTGGGAAAGTTGAAATCTTATCTGGCCACCATAGCCTTCTAACCTTAATATGATTGAACATTTATGGTGCATTTTAGAAAAACGATAAGTCGATTTCCTCCACCACTGTCACTAAAATTATTGTTCATTCTTTTTTTGGAAGAATGAACAATAATTTAATTAAAAACAATTCAAAACGAAAGCAAACCGAGGAGAATTAAAGCTGTAATTGCTCCCAATCGTACCTCTATTAAAATTAACTTATTGAAAATTTTCAGCTGTTCCTATCATTTATCCATACCCTATGTATCTATTCTCAAAGCATCTTTGATTAGAAAAGATAGCAGCCATTTCTGCAGGCACCCTTTTGTGTACATTTTGGTGTCCATAGTTTCAGAGCGATGAAATGTTGGTTTTATTCGCTTTAAAAAAATATTAAACCAAGAATATTTTTTTCTCCTTGCAATAAAACTATTTGATAGGGTTAGGATATGATTATTTGATATAGTTTTAAAATGATTTTGAAAAATGCCCCTTTACAAGAATTTTCACTATAAAAATTTTTACATTTTTTTCGAATTTTTTTTCGTTAAAAAAACACCTTAAAATTGATATCATTTCTAAAATAAGCTCAAATTTGTCACCACATCAACCTCTATAAACTAAATATCTCATCATTCTCTATCGATTCCTTTTCTACAAAATTGTATTAAATTTTTCTATACTGTCCGTAGTATTCAGTAACACATTCTTTTTCAATAAAGTTTTTTGACATTTTCTTTAATAAGAAACCTTTGTGTAAAACATTGTAAATTTGTGTAATTATTGTAAAAAAAGTTGGTTGGTTTATAAAAAGAATGTTTATTTACAATATTTGAGTTTTTCTATTTTCTACTGACTAATTTTCAACACCATCTTATAAGTTTCGTTTTTTTGTTTGTTTGAAATTTTAAATCTCTGCTAAAAGGCTTACATTAAAATATATTTTTTTATTTCTTTGAAGAGCGTGGTGCTTTTTTTTCTTTTTCTTTGAATACTAGTTTAGAAAAAATTGATTTTCTATTTCACATTTGATTTACTATTTACTAATTTTCATTTGCCAGCTCTTTTTTTTTTATATTTTCTAAAAATTTAATTGAGGTTAAGAAGTAATTATATTACGTAGTGATGTTGTCCACCAAACACTGCTGCCAGTCGTTTGTTTGAAAAAATTTTCTTTATACTTAACTCAAACAACTCTACACAAGGAAGACAATAAAACTCTAATAGATTTCCACTAGCATCAAAGGAAATTGTTAAACCATAATGCAAAAACCGCTCAAAAGCAGTTTATGAAAAAAAAAAATTACAACCATTTTTCGTATCCACAATCAATAAGGCTAAAGAAAAGCAAATATATATTTTTTTTATGTAGAAAAGCTAATAACTGATACAAACCTGCTCCTTCATTTCTTGAAGCTGTTTTTCCAAAAAGATGATATCAGTGTCATAAGTCGATGCATATGACGATGCTGAAAGTTAAGTTAAACATAAAAATATAAATTCATAATCGTTAAAATAGAAATCAAATATAATGCAGATAACAGAAACTAAATAACACACAGACAACAAAAAACCAAATACAACACGGTGTAATGAAATGTTTACTTTTTACACCACATAAATCTGCAGAAGGAATCATCTTCGATATAGTTGCTCTGCATTGGACGCATTTCTTCATCAAACTAGAGCAAGCTTTATAACAAAATAATGAAGATATTAAACTAATGAAATAATACAGAAAATTAATAAAACAGTAATTGATTCACATAGATTTACTGACTTATCATGAATGCAAAATTGAAAAAATTCAAGAAAGTTAAAAACTTAAAAATTAAAAACTCAAGAAAGAACAAAAGTTTTAACGATAACTAAATTTTTTAAAATGGTGAAGCCAAAACTAACCAGAGCATGCAGGAACATGACCACAGGGTTCGAAAAGGACATTTGCAAGCTTGTCAGAACAAACTAAGCATTCCTCAATCTAAAAATCATTCATTTTAGTGAATGTTTTCTGCAGCAAACGAATAACTGAAAATAAAAGTTAACCCAAAACATACCCTCTGTCTTGATTGAACAACTTGTCTGCAAATTAAACACTTTTTAATTCGAGGAGCACAACCAGAACATGCAGCAAGATGGCCACAAGGTGAGAAAATAACTTCACGTGGCATGTCTGAACAAACAATACACTCCAACATTTTTTTGTCTTTCTCTTTCTGAATACTAGATAAAACAATTAAAAATAAATAAATGAATACATACATACATACATACATACATACATACATACATACATACATACATACATACATACATACATACATACATACATACATACATACATACATACATACATACATATATATATATATATATATATATATATATATATATATATATATATATATATATACTCTACAAATTTTATTGATTTGAGCAAAAAACTATATTTAGTTATGTACCTTTGCCCATAACATTGTCTAAGAGCATTGCATAGAGCAGGGTCAGGACAGAGATCTAGAGGAGTCTGACCTTTATTATTTTGAATTGTTATTTGAGCTCCATGCTCAGCAAGCAAACAAGCAATTGATGCACTACGTGTTTGCACCAAATCTTGTGATCCAAATCCCATTAATAACTTAAAAGTACAAACATAAAATGTTAACAAATAAAACAATAAGGGAAAATATGAAGAAGATCTTGGCTGAGCTGAAGATATATTTTTGAATTTTTTATTGATTGAAATTGTTGAAAGTTTTCAACTAAGACAAATCTCTTAAAAGTAAAGAAAAATAAATAAGTAAAAAAAACCTTTGAAACATCCTTGACATTTTGCATCTCTTTCAATCTCAATAAAGTATGATTTCTTAAAGCTTCGTGTAATGGAGTATCACCATCTTTGTCTTGTACACTGAGATTAGCTCCTTCACAAACAAGAAGCTGAAATTCAATAGCGATAACAATTTTCATTTAATTAGTGTATATAAAGATTTATATAATGGAAATATATTTTAGTATATTTTAACTATGAACTGAGGTTATTACGAATTAGAGAAAAAAGGTTTAAGTTTTTGTTATGAAAATGAGAAACTTTTACTTTAACGATTTCTTCATGCTGTTTTTGTACAGCTAAATGTAGCGGAGTTTGTAAATTGGTATTTTGGTAGTTCACATTGGCCTTCCCAAGTTTTATTAGAAGTTCTGCAACATCTATATGATTATTTAATGAAGCTAAATGCAGAGCGCAATATCCATCATCTTTTTGTTCATTAACTATCCATGGTTTGTCCTTTCTCTCCAACATCAGCTGGATAGCTCTGTTAAAAGAGAAATTATTTAGAAGATTTATAGTCTGCTAAGAAACAAAACACATATTGTTATCATCCATTTGTTTTTATTACAATCATTGAACTGTTTGCATTTAGTGCTTTTATTGTTACAGTCAATTCATTGACAAAACAATTATTATTTACTTAATATAATCAAAAACAGAAGCTTTTAATTGCAATTTTACTGCAACAGAGGAGATTTAATTTGTTTTGCTTAGAGAATAAGAAAGCTCAACAAACAAATACAAGCAGATGATAACACCATATTTTTATTCTCTATTAAAAAAAACTTTTTATTTAAAAGAGATTGAAAAATGTTATGCAACTATCAAATAGTTACTTTGCATTCCCTCTTAATGCAGCATGATGTACTGAATTAAACCCATTATTATTGGCTAGTGAAATATCGATACCAGCATTAAGTAATAGTTCAACAATATCATCTCGTTTTTTAGAAATGGCATCATGCAATGCTGTATCACCCTCTGAGTCCTGCAAATTAACATGGACACCAGCATCAAGCAATGCTCTAACATTTCCAATGTAACCTTTGTTAACAGCCACGTGTAATGGAGTTTGTTGTCTTTTATTGCGAGAGTTTAAATCTGCATTTGCTTCTTTTAACAATGCAAATGTTTTACCTTTAAAAAAAAGATCAGGAGATAAATGATGGAAAGCCATTTTTATATGATAAACATTCATGATAATTTCGTATTTGTTTGCTTCAGCACTTTGGATATCAATAAATAATCAACATTATCAAACACACCAAGTCTTTAGGTAACTTTTTATTCTTTTTGTTAAGGCCACTTTTTTGCATAAAAAGCTGTGATATTCTTTGAGATTAAAGAATCCTATTAATAATCATTTTAATTATAAGGAAAAACATGTAATTTAGTTATTTTGACTTGAAAAAAATTACCTTTAAGTATTTTAAATAATATCGATAAGTGTTTATAAGATGAAGCTTTTTACTTAAACAGATATTTAAAGTAGCTAAGTTGAATAGGTAACCCAAAAGCCTAATTGGTTATTAGCAAGTTTTTCACATACAATACCTGATTAAGTAATGTTCAGGGGGTTTCTTTAACATAAAACTGTCAAACAATACACAAAGAAATTGAAACAATAATGCATGTACTTTCATCACAAAATGTTGCATGTTGAACTGCTTTGTCGCCATCATTGTCCTAAATACATTTTTATGGAGTTTTAAATAATAATTTTTAAAAGAGTTTACAAAACACTGATAAGCTTTTATTTAACAAGCTAAAAATAATGAAACTGTGTAACAAAGTAACAGCTACCTCAACTTCAACATCTGCATTTAAGCGAAGAAGAAGCTTGATAACTTCTAACCGCCCACTCTGGCAAGCAGCTTGAAGTGCTGTATGCCCAGCATATAACACATTAACCTAAAAATAGACAAAAATCTAAAAAGTTAAAAATAACTAAAATTTTAATTGTTAAGAAAACCAAAAGAAAGTAAGATATAATATTTAAGAACTTAAAAAGAAACTTGACATTAATATTTTTAGTACTTACATCAAAATTTGGAAGATGGCACAGTTCTTCCAAACTTTTGATATCACCTTTTGCAGCAGCTTTTATAAATAACTCTCCAGGTTCTTTTGAAGGATGACTTTCAAATAAACGAAGAACTGTTGATACTTCTAGCAATATTCAGTAGATTAAAAATTTTGCACACAAAACTTTTATTTTAATGCAACAAAAAAGGTGATAGAGGAAAAGCTATTTAGATTTTAAATATTTACAAATTTTTAAAATCAAATATGATACAATACTATGCAGTAGCAACAACAACAACAACAGTAAAATACAATAAACAACAAACCTAAATCTTGCCTGTGCGAATTAATTTTTTTCACGCATTTTGGATTGTAAGTCCAACTTGTTCCATTAACTTCAACCTATATTTTTACAATATGATAGCTTCATGTTACTACTCATGAATCACCAGATAATTGTGATTGGATGTTAATAGATTTTTTTATACCTTAAGATCTCCATCATAATAAACTTCATTAATGCAACCAATCTTTCCCAATGTCTAGAAGAAAAAAATAGTAAAAAGACAAACAGTTAATAAATATGAATTAGCTGAAAGTTTTACATAGACAGTTAGTTAAAACATTACTGGTATCATTGCTTCAGTCCATTCTCCATGTCCTGCTTGTAAGATGCTTACTTGCTCTTCCTCGTTGAGTATTTGCACAATATCTCCAACAGCAAGTCTTTTTGAAACTGATAAATTAGCTCCATTGGACTCCTGAAGACTGCCACTGAGTGTGAGTAGTTGTAATGAACGGATTTCTTCACTCAGTTCTTTTATTTGACCATCACCATCAGATAGATCATTTGTAAGAACTGATGGGTTAAACATCCATCTTAAAAAACATGGGGGGGGGGGGGGGTTTCAATCAAAATCTCTGATAAGGCAAATTAGGATTCAACTACTTCAGAATTTTAATCAGCAAAACTTTTAGAAAAAAAGAAACAAGAATTTACTTGTTGCCACTTGCATAAGAAACAATAACATCTCTATCTTCATCAAACCCATTAACAACTCCAACACTACCCATTGCCTAAAAAAGGTTAAATTAATTTACTTAAACTATTATATTTTTAATTGCTACATTTAAAAAGTAATAGCAGAGAACAATAGAGAAAAAATAAACATAGTTTCAAAAAAACTTTAAAACTATGAACATTATGTTCAACCTCAACCATGCCATCTGCCCATCCGCCATGTCCGCGCTGGAGAGTTTGTACAATATCCAAATCAAGATCTACTCGTACTAGATCACCTATCTTCCAGCTTTTAGTTCTTGGTAGACAATTAGCTAAGTCTTCACCAAGTAGAGGTAAATGATCCCTGTAAAAAGCTGCTCCTTTTGCATCAGAAATGCATTTTAAGTCAACCTTAGAGATAAACAAATCACTGATTAAACAAAAAAAATTACTTTTCAGTAAATCTTATACAGAATTTTAAACTTAAAATATAAACAAAGTATGCATTAATAAGATAAAGGAAAATATGCATTAATAAAATAAAGAAAAATAGCCATTAACAAAATAAAGAAGTTAAGAAATGTATATTTTAAATTTAGAGTTTATAGACATTAAATATAGTCTTTAAGTATTTTTTATGTTGGTTTCTAAAATTATAAAGGTTTAAATTTATTTAAAGATCATTTTAGTTTTTACTCACAAACATCTGCTAAAGTCCACTAACTGTGTTAGTAACTATTTTTTGTTGATAGCATCTAAACAAACTACAAGTTTCAGCTGATGTTAGACTTGAACTAATATATATTTATAAGTAAAATGTATATTTTTATATCTTAAGATTATACAATTATACAGTAAACATCGATACAGATAGTAAATACTGTTTCTAAGGATACCTACTGCTGGATTGCATAGTCTTTATTTTGGATTACAATAAACTTTACAATAATATCTTTTTTTTTTTTTTTTTTTTTTTTTTGTTTAAACACAAACTTCACCTCTTTTTCATTTTCAGAACACAAGTGAAAAATTTATTATTTAACTTATTATATTAGTAATCCATTTATGAACACCTGAAAGAAAGTCAAAAAATCTGTATGCCAACATGTTCAAAAAAATTTGAATCTGTTGGCAGCTGCAACTTAATGCTGAGCTTAAAACAAGAAGTTTTAAGAGGTTTTGCTCAGCATTTTGTTGCAGCTCACTTCAGAATTTGACAAGAATTTGTAATATCAATAAATGATGTAGAGAGCAAGGTGGTGTAAAAATTTTAAAAAAAGACAATACCAATTTAAAAATAAGAGAAAAGGAAGAATCATCACAAAACTTTTGATTTTAAAAGGATTCAATTTGTGATTGGTGCAAAAAATTTAAAATCAACTGTGATAATGGATAAGGGGTGCAGAACCCGAGACTTTTTCCATTCCCAGCATAGGATGAAATTTATATTAAATATGCATATAATATTTAAAATTTCCCATGGCTTTTCTGTATTTCTTTGAATATCACTTAACTTGTTGAAGTATTTAGTTTCTTAATTTAACTTTTAAAGTTATTTTAGTGACATAAACAGTTTAAGAAAACTATTGTCAGTCTGTCAAACCAGTTCTATGGTTTGTAAAAAAACAGTCTAGCTGAACTAAATGTTCTTACAGCCTTAACACTAAATGGACAAATAGTTAAAAGAGCAAAACATTTCCAAATTTTAAGGACTTTTGTGAGAAGCTTCAAAGAAATTAAGTTCTTTTTTTAAGGTTGATTTATCACAATGAATTTCATAGCTTTTTTTTTTTTTTTTTAAATATTTCTAATTATTTAGTGATTGATTCAATTTTTCTCAAATCAATTTCTGAATTTGAATTTCTGAATTTGATTTTGTTGCTCTTCTTATTGAAATTCTGCAACTACAAAAACAAAGCAAACCTTTCATCTAATGATAGTTTTTTTTTTAATCATAGAATCCAAATTTGATTGAATACAAAATTTCTTATTCAGTAGTCCATCTTCACACTCTTTTAGCAAAACAATATTATGAACCTTTTCTAAATATCTTTTCATTCCAACTGTAAAACTGTCCTTACATAATAATAATTTAGGATATTAGTCTACATTTTGCTTTTTCTTTTTTTATGGAGGTCAAAATTGCTCCAAACTATTTAAGTTTAATATTTGAAGGCACTTTAACATTATTTTGTCTTTTTAAAGTTGTTGCAATAAAGATTCTATCAAGAATCAAAAGTTAACAAAAATATTCAAGCAACTGAATTGTCAAAAGACTCTATGAAATTTTAAAAAATTAGCAATACTAACAAGCAATACAAACAACTATTTATCATAAAAAATCCATCATTTTCTAAGAATAATCTTAATTTGCAAAGCAAAAAGTTATAAATAAAGAGGTGCTATTATCTTTGGACCCCTACTTATATAGTTATAGATAATTGTGTAATACGAACAGCTGTTAAAAACAACTCCAAGCTTTGGAAAAAAAATTTGTAACAATTATTAGTTTAACAAGCACAAATTGTATAAAATAATATTTAAAAATTATACAAAAATTATACATAACATATATTTTATTTTTGAAAGTTTTTTTGTTATTTTTAATTTGAGGCACTTACCATCCCTTCAAACCCTATGCGATAGAGATTTTTCGCACCAGTATCCCATGCAACATATGCAGCGCTACGAGGAGTATTAGCACTCCAACTTTGAATACCAACAACTTTACCTCTACGGCCAGCCTCACCTAAAAAAAATAAAAGTGAGATCAATATCATTTTAATTTTCAATTTTTAAATTATTTTCTCTTTAAAACTGAGACCTTTAAACTTAAGTTGATAACTTTTTTTATTTTCTGAAATACTTCTTAAGTATAAAATAGAACTCTTTAAAACCCATAAAAACTTTTTTTGTATAGTTCACAAATTTTTATAAATATCTTTTTATAAAAACTTTTTTTTGTGAAGACTTTTTTTTTGTGACATAATCAGCTCTTTTGGGAAGACTAATGTGACATAATCCTCTTTTGGGAAGACTAATGTGACATAATCAGCTCTTTTATGAAGACTAATGTGACATAATCCTCTTTTGGGAAGACTAATGTGACATAATCCTCTTTTGGGAAGACTAATGTGACATAATACTCTTTTGGGAAGACTAATGTGACATAATCCTCTTTTGGGAAGACTAATGTGACATAATCCTCTTTTGGGAAGACTATATTTTGGATGCTCTTTTGTGTTTAAAAACTTCCAGTATAATTTTAAATTTTTAGCCTGATAACTTTTTTGTATTGATTCTCCAAATGATAAGTTTACATCTTATTTATGCCTTTTATTTGTTAAGATTTTTAATTTAATTTCAATTTATCAGTGTGCATAAGAAATGCAAAAACAGTACATATATAAAAAAAAAAAAGGATTTTACATAATCCAATTTTCTTGTGATGAAAAATTTTGTAATTAAAACACTTTTTACTTTATTATTATAGGACATTTATTTTTGTAATTAAAAAGAAATCCTTAGAATAAATATATAAAAACACATTAAAATTTTTTTTTTTTTTATAAAACTCACATAGCATTATTTTATAAGAACCATGAATTTTTTGAGTAGTTGATGTTTTATGAGAGTTTAATAAATAAACTTAAAACCAAAATTGAAAAAATTTTCAATGGAACTTTGTTTACTGGTCATTCTTTAACAAAACTAATCATGGTTGCCAAAATTAAATGTTTAATTTGAGTTCAAAAAAGCAAATAAGAACTAATTTTTAAATTATTTTGGGGCACCAACATCAAAAAAAAAATGTAAATGTCAGGGTTAAAAATATTTTTTCATGGTAACAAGCAAGTTCTATAATAAAGAAATTACCATCTTGCGTTTCCCAGTGCCAATCAACTCCGCGAGTGACTCTTGCACCAGAGAATATACCTCGAGAAATTAGCTTCTTGCTTTTTTTTCGTGGTTCCATCAAAACTCTGTACAAAAGTGTTTTAAAAGTTTTATTTCTTAGAGTTTTCATTGTTCTTTGTAGTAATAATGATTAAGCATATTACAAGTCTTTTACAACCAAAATAAATGTATTACTAAGGTAACATCAAATGATCTAGCTATAAACTTAGTTTCATATGGAAAGGTTTAAAAGAAATATTGAGCAATTGTTGATGTTGTGAAGTCTGTATAAGTTTATATTAGGGTCAAAAGGCTGTTAACATGTGTTTTTTCAAACCGTTTTTAAATAGATTAGAAAATTGTTAGAAATTTTTTTGAAAGAATCTATAAAGTAATCAATACTCATTTCCATTTGGCATATAGATTCTGTAAAATCGATGTCGTAACTGATGCCTGTCAGCATGATAACAAACACTACATAAATCATAGTTGCTACAATCAGCACAAACCCAGCGTATTCCACATATTGGCTGACATCTACACCCATCACATATTGTGCTGTCATGTTTTATACCTAAAATTAAAAAACATTTAAAATCTTTAAAATATAAAAAACCTTTTCTCAGCTTTTAAAGCTTCAGCTTAATTTTTTAAAATTCAACTTTTGAAAGTAAAATAAAACATTTAAATTTGTGACTACCATGTTAATAACAAAATATTTGTATTAAAAATAATAAAAAATATTTGCATTAAAATACACATAAACTCTCTATACTTGTGCAATTTGTACATGTGAAATCTTTATTTATCAGTAGATACTTCTATTTTTAACAATGTCATTCTAACAACTTCTATATCAAGGTTTGATTGTATTATTTGATATATTTTTTTCATATATTATTTATTTTATATCCTTTTTTCATAGAGAGAATGTATAATAATATAAATTTTTATCACTTCAAATACTACATATATGCTACCTTACACTGACACTATTTACAAAACATGACATGTGTACTTTCCTAAAATGTGACATGATAATTTAAAATTTAAAATTTTATCAGAATTACATATATATATATATATATATATATATATATATATATATATATATATATATATATATATATATATATATATATATATATATATATATATATATATGTAATTCTGATAAAATTTTAAAAAAAAATAAAAGTTTATATAGTGTGTGTATATATATATATATATATATATATATATATATATATATATATATATATATATATATATATATATATATATACACACACTATATAAACTTACTGTGAAAAAAGGATATATATATATATATATATATATATATATATATATATATATATATATATATATATATATATATATATATATATATATATATATATACATAAAATCTTTTTATGAACAGTAAGATGATACTTTTTTTTTTTTTGCTATTTTTTCAAAATCATTTAAAAATATTATCTTAAAAGTATTCTAAAAGTTGTAGTAAAAATAATTAAGAGCATAAATTTTAAGTTTACTGCTTAAATATTATAATATTATGATATAATAACATAGTGTAGTATATATACCAGTTGGTCCTGAATCAAGAATTCTTAAATCAAAATTTTCAGAACATCTATAGTTTGCTGCAGTCCCATTATCCCATACTACAACCACTTCTTCATTACTCTCAAAACTCCGCACTGTACCAACATGACCTTCACCTCCATCTTGTTTCCCCCACTTCCAATCAGGACCACGAACAATTCGACTTCCAATACTAATGCTTAGACAGACATCTATTGACGTATTAGGTGCAGAAGCCATAATTTAAAGGTATGCATATGTACATCTGTAAAATATATTTATCAATAATGTTTATGACAGTTAGATATTTCATTTTGGGTGAGAAGAGCTGTTTAAAACTGATTTTTTATATTTTATAAATACTTTTAATAGACTGGAATAGATTATGCTTTGTTAAGACTGTTCATTCATTTTGGATCCATGAGGAAAATTATGAAGTATTCAGAAAAGAAGCAAAAAAGCTCATAAAATCAAGATTATTAATTTTATCAAACAAGCTTAAAGATGAAATGTGAAAACTCTGACGAAATAAAATGACGAAAAAAAACACTTAGGGAGATAAAATACTTCATTAAAGTCAATTTTTGCAAAACATAAAGAACTGGAATATTTTATTTAAAATCTTACAACTGAAACAAAAAGTGATAAAATTTTCAATAAAAGTCTAAGCGCTGATGTTGTTGTTATTGCCTCGATTATTGCATTGGTTTTGGAAGCACAATTTAAAAAGAATTCTCTTAATCGTTGTCAGTCAAACTTTTTTTTTTTAATTTCTAGTAAAAACAGATGTTACTTTAAAAACTAAGCAGATATGTTTCAAGTTTAACTTAGATTAGTTATGATCTTTAGGGTCCCCACAAGATTTTAAAAATGTTTTATGGAAGTGGCATTTCCATTTTATTATAAATACGCCATCAAGTTATATCATGCTCGTCAACTCACTGAAGCATATTGAGCTGCTTAAATGCATATCTGGCGAGAAAACTCATCAATTGACAATTGACATCAATTATGGAATTTGAATGAAGTATCTTTGTATTCGCGCCCTGTATGTTTTACTTTTTTTTTTTTTTTTTCTGTCAGGATAATACTTTCAAGTTTCCTATCATAACCTTAGTATGTTGTGAGAAAGAAAAATTAAAAACAGTGATTAGAAAAGACTTACTGACGGAGACTTATTGATCCTGTCATGTAAATAAATGATAAGAAGACAAAGTGTAAGGAAGAAAAATTAAAAATAGCTTTTAGGAAAAGACGAACACACGGAGACTTATTTATTCTGCCATTTAAATAAATGATAAGTAGATATGAACGAAAAAACAAGCAAAAACATAAAACTATAGAAAACCTCAACATAGGTATAGAAAATATTTTTTTGGATGGATAGAAAGAGAAAAGAGACAAAAATCAGAAAATAAAATCGGTTAAAGAAAATTAAGCGGTAGCTCTACCGTTTCTGATAAAAAGGAAAGAAAAAGTGATTTGTTTAAAGAAGAGTTAGAAGAGCAGAAGTGGATTAATTATTAAAAAACGATTGCATATATACAGTATTAGATGCTGCAAAAAGAGAAAATATTATTTGTAATTTTATTAACATAATGAATAAAAGAGACAATATACATTAACAGGACGATGAGAATAATTGTAGTAAGAATTTACTACGGACGAACAATACAATTTCAGCCATTTAACAATTAATCCTTGCTCTTCGTTAATTCCCAGATCCTAAACTGCAACCTCCGTATTTCTTCTACTTCTAGCCCTCTAACCCATACCTTCTTAAGCCTCTAATACCTTCTATCACAAAACCAGCCTTCACCAAATACAACTATAGATTACATCTACACTAACGTCCTCACAATTTAAATTTATAATGTTCTTAGCGAAATGGACGCTCAAGTTTTTATTAAAAAATTTTATACAGTAAATTGAGTTTTACACCAATTCAATTTTTTTTGTATTTTGTGAAAGTTGACTTTTGATCGAAAGAGAAGTTGTGATCTAAATTTAGCTGCAAACCATTACTCCAGAATGTTACAAAATGTTATAAATATCTTGATCATGCTGACTGGATTGTTTTTATTAGTAAAAGCAACACAACAACACATGATATAACAGTACATCATGAATATTTTTATTCAAAATAATGGCAAGTGTCACCACAAATGACAAAATGATTACCATTTAACTCTAACTTGGCTTTCTTTATGAAAGTTTTTTTAATGAAAAATTGAAACTATTTGATTTTTTCATAATTCAAATTTTAAAAGATTTTGATGTAAGAGCAATCACTTTGTCGAACGAAATTTGCAAAGTGACAGTGGAAGTGTTTGTGGCTTCTTTAAATTAAATGGTTTGCATAATACAAATCGAGTTAACTAAAAAATGTACATAGAGACGCTGGAGAACTGCATGGCTCCATCAGCAGACATACTGATTGATTGAAACAAATGATGGTAGTTTTATAAAGACATGGCTCCTGCCCTCACAACTCGCAGAGTCAATGTTTTGATGGAAGAAGATGAAACAACGCACGTGGGGGATATTTTAAATATTCACCTTGATATTTATTGTTGTTTTAAAATATACTTGTATAATTTAGTGTGATACTATGATGCAGGATTTAAGAACAATTTTTCTTCTTCTTTAACCTGAAAAAAAAAAAGTCTTACAGTCAAAAAATATCTTCTTTTATGTCTAAATGAGCTTAATAGCTTACTTAAATATTTCTACCAAAACTCATTACTGCTAACTTTATTCTTTACATTTTATTTGTGTATATGTACCACGCAGATAACCGAGAAATATCAATGTCAATCTGCCAAAATGAAGTTTATATTTTATTTTATGATCTCAAACCGCATCTGGTATGGCCGTGCCACGTGTTCAGCATCTACCTATAATATTGGGTAATAACATGCAAAATTGCTTTGAAATGTTATCATATAGAACCTGTGTCATCAGTGAGAAGAGAGCACTTTGATATCAATTTCTTCAGCAATATGGTCGTCCAATACGAGAATCCTCTAAGTGAACACTCCGTTATGCTTCATCTGAAATGATTGCCGTTAAAGCGTCGAAAGGCTCCCCAATATTAACA
The DNA here is from genome assembly GCF_058129835.1 of Hydra viridissima. Taxonomy (NCBI): domain Eukaryota; kingdom Metazoa; phylum Cnidaria; class Hydrozoa; order Anthoathecata; family Hydridae; genus Hydra; species Hydra viridissima. Next base: position 20,500,410 of record NW_028324301.1, on the reverse strand, counting down.
AGCGGCACAAAATCAAGTCTAACCATTTGTCTAACATTCAAAGCAAAGTAGGTATTTCTCTGATAGAAATCTTGACTGTAGCATATGTGACTGGTCATATGGTGACGAAAAGATTGTTCAACACTGAAAACGGGGAATCCTACTCATTACCAAAGTTAGCACTTCGTTATTTACAATTTCGGCTATCCGACGGTCGAGGCAAAAGCTTTAAGCACATTATCTCTCAACACCAGGTCACCAGCGGATTATCTCTCAACACCAGGTCGCCAGGATAAGCAAGAATTTATTGTTTAAACTTTTTATATAAGAAAATTTATTTATACAAAAAAAATAATTTGCTTTGCTTTGATTTAAATTTTATAATTTATCTGGTGATCTTTTTTTCTGATTGCTTTTTCTGAAAGAAAATCAAGAATATTTTTGATATTTATAAGAAGATTTTGTGATATTAGCTTACTCTGATGATGAGATATGAACATAAAAGGTAATCGCTTATACATTAACTACCAACGGTTTAGAAAATCCACCGAATTTCAATCTATACTCCCGTTAGCAATCTCAAAATACTTTTCAAAGGAACTGAAACATATTTTTTCATTATCACGCACGCTTACAAAAAAAAAAAAAAAAAAATAGAAATAAAAAAAATGTTATGAGGGAGTATTTCCAAATTATTTTTTATAATTTGCTAGGATCACTCTGGCACACATTTTTTAGAAAAACTGTTTTTTGACGCGATTTCTTTGGAATAAAATGGCATCTGATTGTCATTACTTATGAGTAAGTCTTCTGCATAAGTGTGATTTATTGTGGGTGGATATTTCTAGAAGTTTCTATTTTTTTGTTTTTAAGACAATAAAATAAAGCTTTTAAAATGTTTTAATCATAACTAATATAAGCACTAAGGTGGGGAAAATCTTTGCAAGAATTTCATTATTTATAAAAGTATAAGGATTTTTAAATTGTAATTTTGCAATTTTTTTTACTGTGTATTCGTGTAAAAATGGAATTAAAATTTTCTTTTTCTCCTAAAATGAACTAATCGAAATAGTAAAAAAATATTTCTAAGTTAAAAATTTATCTATGCATATACAGTAACTTTAAAAATTTTTTATTGAAAATTGATTTTATATTTAAATTATGTACTTAGTAGTAAAATATTCTTAGGTAAATAAAATCATGATAATTAATAAAATTTTAAACAAGATTCCGAATAAGAGTGGGGTTAACCGTAATTTACACGTTAGTTAAAACTAATTTTACTCGATTCCGTAAGTGCAAAAATATTTAACGGGGGTTACATTCGAATATGATCCTACATCATAAAAAATTATTTTAAGTAATTTGAGTAATAAATCCAATATAATTATTTTTTTATAAAACTGTAAATTTTAAGTATATTTAAGAAACTTTTTTTTATTTAAATCTAATTTTATGTTAGGCCAAAAATGCTTCGAAGAAAGTAAAACATTTACTAATTGGAACCCTTTTTGTGAAATTATTACGCTATGATAAAATCTGTTAAGCAATCGGTCGAAAAAAAACAACATGAATGTGTCAGAGAAAATTAATCATATTAATTTTTAGAAAATTGTATCCCACACTACCAAATAAAAGCATTTGATGTGTCAGGACCTGTTATATTATGGCGACTGAAGCTACTAATGGTAAAAAATCATTATACTGATTATGTGTTGGATTTTTGACATACTGTTTATTTTGGCAAGCGAGAAAGATTGTTTTGGTGATAAATAAGGCAGCTAACTATAAGCTTTTTCAAAATCATTTTGTTAGAACTAAAATTTGTATTTTTATTTAAAAAGAAATAAACGATTATAAAAATTTTGATATGATTAATATGTATAGTAACTGTAATCTAATGCATACTGCAGCTATTTTTGTGTGGCTCTATAAAAGTTTAATACTTGACATATAAGATCTGTTTAGATTTAATCTAAAAGGTTTAAATCTATTTTTTTAAATATAATATTATATTAAATTAACAAAAAATTTTGTATTTTAAGCTTAAAAAGTCTTAAACTCTTTTGAAGTTTTAAAAAATATATTGAAAAAAGAGAAAATTATCGAACTAAAAAATAAACTTCTTAACTGAAACTGCAACTAGGATAACTGATTTAACTGAAAGTTAAGGAAAGATTCTACTGATTTATTTTACTGATTTATTAGAGTTGGACTCAACAAAATAACAAATGTTTAAGATGATTATTGATTTTAAAAAACTTATCAAATATTCAAAAAATTGTTTTATGGTTTTGTTATAACTCATATAAAATCCAAATCTTGTTTATGTGGGTTTTAAACTTACAGAATCAATAATTGCTGTAACAATTAAATATAATGTTTTGTTATAAACAGGTATAAAATAAACTGAGTTTCCCAATGGTATCTTATTTAAAATTAGAAAGTTATTTGAAAATTATTATAAATGTCTTGCCTTTGTTATCTATCTCGACAATATATTATTTTTGTTATCACTTTTTCAAAATAAATTATTTTCATGAATCCCTGTCACTCTGAATTGAATATAAAATATTTTTTTAAACAATTTCGTAAAAGTTTTCCTTCATTTTTGAATTGATGAGTTATAGCTGTAATATCTTATAGTTTTACTAGTTTACAAATATTTTTAGCTTTATACTTGTAAGTTTAGTTTTTGCCAGCAGTAAAAAAATTGTTACTAAAAAGTTAAAAACTTGATTCCATAAAGTTTAGTACAAAATTTATTTATCATTAAAAGTCTTGTTGAAAAAAAACATCATTTGTTCATATCTTGTAAAGGCTTGAATCAATCAAGACCAACTTTATAAAATAGCAAATTATTTAAGAAATAAATAGATTCTTCTTGTTATTGATTTTAAAGAATCATAGTTTAGCTCGTAAATAAAAACACAGGGAATCAATCAACAGTATAAATGTAAGCAGTAAAGTCTTATTATGACAAATTTATTTAGTATTACAAGAAATATATTTGTGGTCTTGAAAATTCTCGTAAAGTCTTGTTTATCTTGAAATTTTTGACACATTACAGGACCATTAGGAAAAAGCCTTGATATGTCTTGAAATGTTTCAAGACCAAATATTGTGGTATTGAAATAGATTTTTTTTGAGATACTGACCCTTAAATTTAACTATGAGTAAAACTGTTTTATTTTTTACAGGTAAATGAACTAAGTGATACAAAATACAAAAATAAATTATGGTTGTTAGCAGTAATTATTTCTATAGGTAAATTTTTCTCAAGGATCAACATGAAAAAAGTATATAAAAATTTATACTTTATAAAAAACTCTTCTATGGACTTTGGTTTTAAAAGAATCCAATGGAAGTATAGTAACTGGTTTTAATTTTATTAACATATTTTATGACTACACTTCTGATTGTACAGGTTCCTAAGTTAAGGAGTATTTTAGTGTTTATTATAATTATGCCTTAATATAAATGTTTGTATATATACATGTGCCCAATCAAAACTTAAAATAAAAATTGCTTATGAACATAAAAAAAAAAAACTGAAGAAAACTTTTTAAAAACAAATTCTAAAGTTAATATGCTTTTTTTTCTTTTTTTGTTATAGCTCAAAAATTTAAATAACTAGTTTCCAAAATAGAAATATAACAAAGTTCCAAACAAAGTGTTGTTCATCTCAAAGTTTTTTTTTTAATATGTAGGTTATATTTATTTAGTATTATGTAGCTCAAAATGGAATCAAAGGAATATATATATATATATATATATATATATATATATATATATATATATATATATATATATATATATATATTCATATAGAATATTTAAATATTCTTTGTTTTGTTTGCTTTATTACTAAGGTGATTTTGGTTAGAATTTTCTTTGTTTCATTCACCTTCTAATTATATTTTTTTAAATATTTATTTTGAATTTGACTGAACTATTTGTTATCAATATTAATGTATTCTTTATAAGGATGATTAATTATTTAAACTTTTAAAGATTCACTTTGTGAATTTTTAAAATGAATGTTCTGGAAACATGTTCAAAATAAATCAGTAGAAGTTTATGCTTGTTGTAAAGTTTATATGAGGATGAAATTTGATGCTGGTAAAATAACAAAATGTTTTAATTATTTTATGTTAAAAATATTATGTTAATGTGTATTTTTATGTTTTTTTATATTTTAGGTGGCACACTTTTGACTTACACAGTTACAAATGATCGTGGTTGGAATGACCCACCAGTACATATCTTCAGTCCAGGAGGTGGAAATAGAAAGCGCAACAATTTGAATAAGAGAGTGGGACATTCTTTAAATACTAATGGTTAGTTAATGGTTAATAATTTTGATGGTTAATAATTTTGATGGTTAATATTTAACTGATTTATTCTTCTCATATAATAATATAAAACATACTTAAGCAAGTGTTTTATAAAGTTATGTTTATTAATCTTTCAGGCACTTCCCTGTATATTAATCAGACAGCTTTTCCTTTGAATAATGCACATAATGGACTCAATCCAAACAATCCACATCCCACTACTAAAACACCAGATTTTTTCCCACAAACCAACTCTGGTGCTAATGATTTAACTCAAAATTTACAGCAAATGAGCTTTAATCATTCAAATAGCAATCCTGACTTACACCAAGTATGCTTACCTACTCCAGAGATGCATCACACTAGTAGCTATCCATACAACATAAATAAAATTGGATTGACTTCAGCACACAACCCCAATCAATTATCCAGTCACTCCTCAGTCAATAGCCAGTTAAAAACCCCTCAGCAAGAAAATATTTTCAAACATAATTCTAGACGATTTAGCGATATATCTGTCCCTGGAAAAGTCAGTGACCCATCATCAATATTTTCCCAACTTGGTACTCCAACTATGCTTAAGTCATCTCATTTGCAAACTGAAACTGAGAATTCTAGTCAACATTCAGATCCCAAGTATTCAGGTTTTGTGAATTGTGATAAACCTTCTCGAATATCACCAATTAATGGTTACCAAACTCCTCCTATAGCAGAGTATTTAACTGAGCAGTCCACAATGTCATCTGTTCCCTTAAGTCAGCCTCCTCAACAGTACAATGGATTTGTGTCAAGTAGTTCTGCTTCCAATATGCAGAGGTCAAATTGTGTTGGTCCACCCCCAACTACAGGGTATTACATCCAAAACGAAAAAAGTTCCCCAAACCGTTTATCACCAGTTAGTTTAAGAGCTCGTTCACCGATTGCAAATGTCAGCATTGAAAATGATAATGAACTTTTAGATTCAACTGTTAAAAATCTTCAAGAATGCAGAGAAAAATGTCTTTGTCATTTAAATAGTAGAAATAGTGATGAAATAAACAAAAAAATTATTAGCTTCCAACAAACTTGGAGCTCTGGAAAGTTATCTGCTGCTGTCAAATTACAAATGTCAGAACTAGCTAGTGGTAAGTGGTTCGTATCTTGCTCTATTTTAAATGCACAAAATTTCTGTTTTATAAAACTAATATTAACTTTTTGAACATTTGTGTGTTTACATTTAGCTCTTCATAGCATGGACTTTGGTAAAGCTGACCAGATCCATAAATGTTTGATACTAGATTACTCAAATGAGGTAAATAAATACTTGAATATAAATACAAGTTTTTTGAGTTTTAATCCATGTTTAATACCTTGTCACATTTCAAAAATTTATAAAATTTGATTTTTGATGGTGCATTACACCAAAAGAACATTTTGAATGTTTAACTTTAAACAAAGGAGTTTGTTGTTGAACCAAAGTTTGTTTAGTTATGGTTTTTTACAAAATTAATGGTTCATAAAGGCATACATCAACAAATAGACTTTCTAAATACAAAAGCCATACTTTAAAACAACTTTGGTGTTCATTATAAGCAACAATAAAAAGTTGTTTTAAAGTAATCTTTTCTGTTAACTTGTTTATACTGTTTTTAAGTTTTAATTTTTTTTCTCAAGTTTCAATTTTAAATAAAAAGATGATCATAGATTTTAGTAGTAATATGATAATAGATCTAAAATTATTTTAATCACAATAGTTAATGCAAAATCCTAAGCTCTACTGAAAGCCACTTGAGTAGTACATGTTTAGTTGAACTTGTATTATCCTGAGGGTATATATATATTATTTTTACTGTACTATTTTCTTGTCAGGTCACCTCATGGATAGTTGGTATAAAAAAGTTAGTTGTTACATCTCAGCAAGCGCTTATTGAAAATAACAAATTTATTGAAGACAACAAGTTTATTGAGGATAACAAATTTAGCTAAGATTCAACTGCTCAAGTTCTAGATTATGTGGCGTACAATGTTCCGGGGTTATGGGCAACAGTAATCCACAAATTTATGCTTACTACCACTCCACTTGTATCATTCAATTAAACAAAAGAACAAGTTATTTGTGATGTAAATAATCATAAATTTCATTTTGCAATCAAGATTCTGGTCATAAAATTGACGTGTAGATTTATTAATTTATTGCTTATATCAAATAGGTTATGATTTTGAGAATGTCCAAAGCTTTTTTTTTTTTAACGGCAAAAACTTGTCGAATTTTTTTTAAAGAAAAATATTTTTTGAATTATTTTATTAATGGTATCTTTTAAAGAATATTTCCTCTGCTTAACTTATATTCATTGGCATGTTTAAAAACAGCTGACTTTCAACTGTCAAAAGAAAAGTTTTTATCCTTCTTTGATGAAGTTATTTTCATGTTAGTTAGACACTATATAATTGACTTTAGGTTTTTTTTTTGCGTTCAGTCAACCTGGTATTGTTCTCACTGTGTTACATAAAACCTTTTGATGAATAAGACCTGATAAAAACCTCATTAAGTTTTAGGTTAGTAGATTAAATAAAGTCTTTAAAATATCAAATAGTTTTAGATTAAAGAATGATCATTTAAGATTCGATGGTTTTATCTGAGTTTTCAAAAGTTTTTAATAAAAGTTCTTTCAAAACTTTTTGAAATCAATTTTATTAAAAATTTTTAGGCGAGGTTTGATTCAAGGAAAGATAAACAGATTTATGATAGCTTTTAAACCATTTAGAAACGTCATTGTCTTATTTGCAACATTTTTGTTAACGATTATTTTCTAAATATGATGGCTTGTAAAGGAAAAAAAGAGGTTAGAAAAAACTTTTAGTTATCAATTGTTGCAATTTTTTCCTTTTTGTATGTTTACGATAACTTTAAAGAAAGCGTGAAATTTTTTTAAAAATCCTTGTTACATCGCTTTATTTTGCTCACGCTAAAAAAGTAGTTTTCAGTCGAAGAAGTCGTGAGAGGCTTTAGCACGAAGTGAAACGTGGCACAAGCGCTGTACTGTTGAATAAAGACATATTTGTGAATTGAAATAAGACTAACAGGGGTAGGTTAACTAAATTGCTGATAAAATCAGAATTAACTAAGTTATAAGCAAAACCCTAATCGGAAAATACAATACTGCTAAAAAATTTAGCACACATTAGATTTAATTTGCATTTTTTTCTTTAAAAATGAAATATAAGTAAAAAACAAGAAATTCAAGGTTTTTTAAAAAAGAAACATTTGACTTTTTTAATTATACTAAGAGAAAAGAAACAAACAAATGTCTATCACTAAATATCTTTAATCAAAGTTAGTATATAAAAAAAAAAAGTTCGAAAACAGCTACTCATAAGTTTAGCTTACACCTGGATTTAAGTTTGCTTTAACAGCAAGATCAATAAGGGATATATCTATCTTTGTTCTTTATGCTTTGTTCACATTTTTTAATCGAATCAGAATGTTTTCGGCAATAATCAGTTGATAAGCTGTCGAACGACTCTTTCAAACTTTCCTGTTCAGCTGATGTTACGGGAGCTTTAGTGAGTTTGCGGTCCAGTACAGTCCATACATTTTCGATTGGATTAAGGTCAGGTGATCTAGCTGGCCACTGAAGTACCTTAATGTTGTTTTCTTGAAACCAAATAGTCACCGTTTTCGCCTTGTGACAAGGAGCGTTGTCTTGCCACGTTGTCTACTGCCATTCCGACTCATTGCTAAAAAAGATGTCTCTAGTCGGGATTAAATGATTTTCACGCGTTTCGATATATTTATGTTGATCCATACAACCATCGTATACCCAGCAGGCAAAAGACGTCTATAGATCATCTAAAACTACTCTAATTTGCATCTTTCGTAGATGCGAATATTTTAGACGTTTATTATTCATCGAAAAAAGGTCTAATTTCAGTGATTCTATTTTTTTCCAATTGTAGACGCATATTAGATGTATAAACACTGATCTCTATAATAACTGGATAGCGCATCTCTAATAACAAAATTGACGCCAAAATCGCCATATTGGAAAGCCCCAGAATGCTGAAATCTGATACTGTGTATTTAAAGCGATTAGTCGAACAACAGAACTTAAAGCTTGCGGGTTTTAAATTTTTGGGGCTTTCCAATATGGCGATCTTGGCGTCAAAAAATTAGAGTTTTGCTCGGAGTTGCGCTATCCAGTTATTATAGAGATCAGTGTGTATAAACCAATGATATATTAAAAATAACTAGATGTCTAACTTCCACGTATTTTTTGAAGCAAAAATCGGCCATTATGGGGGGCAAATTTAACAAATCAAAAGCTTCGTATTTGTTTTGTTTTGATAAATAGCGTAAAGATTTTGCCCCCCATAATGGCCGATTTTTGCTTCACTTTTTCTTATACCGATTTACGGCAGTTAGACATCTAGTTTTTCTTAATATATCATTGGTATAAACAAGATTAAAACATAGATATCTCTTTTCGGTTACATATAGATGCATTTAAAATGTCTTCTATAGATCAGTTGAAGAGAAAGAAGAAATTTTAACTAAAGACAGTCGATTTTACAGAACGATTATTACAAATGACCGCCATTAAAGAAACGTGCATGGCGGAAACTTGTTTCTAGAAAGGAATAAAAATTTATACGTAGCTAAGTTTACACTAACCTATGAAGAACATAAATCATAATGATAATAATTTTGAATGAATTTTAAATAAATAAAATTACATGCTATTACAAATTACTTGCTAATATAACGACAAAATATTTTTATGGTTTCAGTGCATAACATTTTACTAAAATCACTTCATGATCTGAAAGATAAGAACGTTATTCTTAAGTTGATATTTTTATTTGTAGATTAAAATGTAATTTTAATATGTGTGTTTTTATAAAAATATATATTGTTTTTAATAACGCTAAAAACTGCCTTAGTGGTTGGCTGTGCACATAACATTTCCATTAAGAAAAATAGTTAAAAAAAAACAGTGAGAGGAAGGAGTTTTTAGAAGTTTGACTGGTGTGATTTATTTGCCTTTTTTTTTTGTCTTGAAATAAAAACATTTTTATCTAGATACAATTATGCCCTTTACAAAAAGTTCATACCAACAGTGACGTCGCAGATTCAAAAGGAATAAAAGAAATTACTAGAATCCTCATTTGTATCTTTAGACAGTATACTTAATGTTGGAATCTTAGGAGGAGATAGTATGAGAATGAAAGGACATTTGAGGAATATTCTAACTATGTTGAGTATTTGTTTTCTGACAATGAATACTCTGATAACCATGAGCTTAATGAGTACGAACATAGCTCAACTTTGAAGAAAAGTTTGTCTGGATGTTTTAGCATTTGACCAGGTTTAAGTATAGTATAAATAGTTAAACAAATCTCTTTGATAGCCAAAATTTTTCAGGAGGAAAGATCAAGAATTGCTCTTAAGCCACACCCTAAGAAAAGTAAGTGGAAGTTATCAATAATTGTATGTAATAAAGCAGAGTAGTATGTCACTTTTTAGTTTTTTATCTGTCAAAGTAAGGTTCTCTTTTGCACCTGAATTTTTATTTTCATTTTAGCCTTTTTAACTGATAATTTGCATGCATTAAGTTATTTTGTAGATACAATATTGAAAAGTAGTTTATTTACAGTCCAGACTGTTTTTATTAGGATTCCAGTCTGCATCTTTTGCCGCTGTCTGATTCTATGCAAGAAGTTAACACTGATATAAAAAGTAAGTTTTTTAAAAATTATTATGCCAACTACTGGGAGTGAATAAAATAACAAATGATATGTTTTTTTGGGGTTTGATTTTATTCATTCCTTTCTTTTGCATTTGTATAATGTTGGTGGTCAGTGATGTATCTAGAAGTTATTTAGGGACACAGGTAAAAAGAATTTCAACTTTTATTTTGAGGACCATTTAAAAAAAAAAAAAAAACAGTCAGCGCACAGCTGTATGGATATTTGTAAAAAAAATCATTTTTCCAAAAAGCAATATTTGCAGAAAAAAAAGGTCCTTGATTTCTGAATTTCAGAATCAGTACCCAAATACTTTGAATGCTGTCAGAACAGTCTACATTACCCTCTAAATAGAACTTATATATGAATTATATTTATTTTAACTAATTTGATCTGGAGTTATGGCAGAATATTTTGGGTACCCAAACCGGTATACCAGTGTCAAAATCAGCCTGGATATGTCACTAGGGGGTATGTACCCAAACATTGTTAGGATCAATTAATAAACAACTAATAGGATATTTTTGCTATTTGGTTTCATGAGCTAAATAATAATTTTGAGGTAACTACTGACCTTTATTCACAAATACACAATTATTTATAGAAGTGGAACATCTTATTCTCAAAGAGCTGGCTAAAATAAAACTTATTTTAAAGAGCTCGTTGAAGTAAAGTTTCATGCAACTGGGGTGAAGTTGCTAGAATCAGTTGACCAATTGGTAGCACCTAATAATAATCAAAAGGACAAATCAGAATATAATAACTTGGTATGATCTAATTATCTTGTTTTTGTATGGGTTATTTGAAGGTTCAGGATTAACTCTATATGTTGTATATTTTAGCTTGATAGTTTGAAAATAGTTGGTGGCAGAAAGCCAAGAGAGCATGTTTTCATGATCATGAGAAGGTAAATGACAATTCCAATCTTATTTCAGTTAATCAGAAATTTAACTAAATAGCATTTAAAAACAAATAATTTTGACCATTTGACTAACAATTACTTGTAACTTGAAAATAATAAAAATTTTGAGTAATTTACTGTAGGTATTTAAACCAGTATCTACATGCAAAAGTAATTTTGTTTGGAGTTTAAATTTAATGATTACAAAATTTTACAATTTATAGTTCATTCAAATAGTTTATTTCATGTATTCAAATATGTCATTTCATTTACATATTCAAATATATATATCAGTTTATTGTAAAAATATCTATCAGGTCAATTTCCAATCAGCTGCAATCTAAATTAAATCGAAAAGGTGATGGGGAAAAAATAAGTCTTGAAAATCTTGTAAATATCTGGAGTGTTTTACGAGGTATAGTTTTAATGTGTATATAACTGCTCTTTGAATTAAAAATGTACTCTTTAGCTCATTTTTGTGCCATACTAGTATTTTTGTCTCCATCACCTTTCTTTATCTATACCAAAGTAAATTATGTTGAATATTTTAAAATTTTTTCGTTTTGACAGATTCCTGTGAATACAATGTTGACAAAAGTTTTTTGAAAAATGCTCCTGCTCGTAATCAGAAAAAAAAAAGACTTTAATACAGGTAAATTGGTGATACATTGTTGTTCAAATCAATAAAATTATATTTTTAAATTAGCTATTATAATTGTTATATATTATATCTTCTTCAGATAATTGAAGATGAAGAGGTTAATAAATAGGAAAAAGCAGCTTAATAAGGTTACTTTGTTCCAGAAAGACGTGTTATATCTCATATCTTTAATGTTTTTATGAAATTTGACAACAAGTCGAGTGAAAGTTTATATATGTTTCATGTAAACAGATTTTTTTAATCATTCTACATGTCTTTTAAAGCATTAGTGCATTTATTTACATGCTGTTATATTATATTTTAGATACCGATGCCGAGGAACAGCGAGTTGGCGGACTCAGTAAAGAATTATAGTTTTCTTATTGTAAACATTTGTTTTATAATCTTGGTAAATAAATTTCAACAACTTGAACTTAATTGTTTCTTTACTTGTGTAATTTTTTAAAGACTTTTTAATCTTAACTCAGTCGGCAAAAGATATCTAAACTGCATCTAATATGCATCTGAAAACTAGTCTAAAAGAGGTCTGAAATCACGTCGTGAATGAACGCTAAATAGATGTCTTTTAGATGCATTTTATTTGATAAAAGTGCATCTTTTAGATGCATAAAAGATGTGCAATATACGTCTACTTGATTAATTTTTTTATCGAATAAAATGCATCTAAAAGATGTCTATAAGATAGACGTCTATTTAGCGTTCATTCACGACGTGATTTCAGACATCTTTTAGACCAGTTCTCAGATGCATATTAGATGCATTTTAGACATCTTTTTGCCTGCTGGGTAAGTAGCAGAGACCTGGGCCGTCGTAAGTGATGCAACCCCATATGCTTACTGAACTTCCACCACCTTGTAGTCGCGGCACAATGAAGCGACTATGAAACATCTCATTATAGTGTCTTCGGATAATTACTCTGTTCTTTCGGTTAGTAACTGTAAAGTTGTATTCGTCGCTAAATATTATTCTTCTTAGTTCATAATTAGTCATTTTCAAAAAAGCACTACAAAATTTGATACGTTTTGACCGATCAGTTGGTTTAAGCAGTGGTTTTCTGGCAGCAACGTAGCAACAAAGTTTTCGGTCAATCAATCTTCTATTTACAGTTTGTCTTGAGATATGATTTTTTAGTGCTAAGTTTACTTCTTGTGCAACTCTCTTTGGCAGAGTATTTAGGGTTTCTTCTTGTAGTTCTATAGATACTGTTATCATTGGTGATACTTGTTATTCTTGGTCGTCCAGATCGGTTTTTGTCTGCAGTAGTACCAGTTTTTTCAAATTTCTGAATTGTTCTGAGGGTCTTTTTATATGGAAAGCGGGCTGGCTCGGCAAACGAGCCAGCCCGCTTTCCATATAAACAGGCCCTGAGTACACATGAACGAGATACAGACTTAAGAGTTCGAGCTATTTCAGAACTGTTGAAACCACCAAGATGTAGTCCTACTATACGTTTTATTTCAGTGCTAATTGATTTTTTTTCTCATCTTATTGGTCAAATTATGGACAAAATTTAAGCGAAAAATACCAAGTTTATTTCAAATGAGTTAACACATACTATGTATATCTTAGAAACTTTTGTTCAGTTATTATGTAAAAAAGGAAAGCTAAATTTACTTTTTAGTAAAAATTTGACGTCAAAAAGTAAAAAGCGGCAGTTAAAAGGCAATAGGAGTGCAAGTGTGCTAAACTTATGAGCGGCTTTTTTACACCGCTTTAATTAGCGGTCTCTGTTTAAGTTAAAAATAGATGGTTAAAATAACGAAATTTTTTTTCAATTTTTTTTTCTATATAAGGTATGTTTTAATTAACTGTAAATAAAAAAAATAGAAGAGGCATAAGAAGTTTACCACCTAAAAATTCAATTAAAAGAAGAAAAATGAAACTTAAATCTAATGTGTGCTAAATTTTTGAGCGTTATTGTAGCTTTATTAAATTAATCGTCGCTTACAATACTAAATACAAATGTAAACATTTGAGATAATTAACAAACTATTTATTGATAAACAATTCAGCAATATTTAACTCACAATTAATCATTAATTACGGTGTGAATTAAAAATCCCTATGACGCTAATCATCCGTTTTCTTCGTTGGAACATTTTACAGACATTATGAACATACTTTCTTGCAAAATTTAGACTTTTTTTCAAAAGAAGCGATTGGTCTTCGTTAAACTGTGTTCAACTAGCAAAAGTGGTTTACACTGAATTTTTGTTAAAAGGCATTTTTCTTGTTAAAGTTGGTAAGATCGTCATAGAATATAGAAAAAACCCCATTATTCAGCGATGAACTTGTTGTGAAGAGTTATAAAAATAATTTTTATTTAATGATTGCCTAAGCTTACAATAAAAAAAAACAAACAGTAAACTCTGTGTGCATGTGTGTTATACATTTTAATATATATGTACATACATACTTTCTTGACATCAGCCTGTGCGTTAATAAACAAGATTGATCTGCTTGAAAGATGATCAATGGTAATTATAAACAACATTAATTTTTAAAATCCTTCGACAAATTACAGACAGCTATTCTAATTTATTTGTTACAGACAGCTTTTCTTATTTATTCACTCTTAAAAAACTTGATTTTTTTTAGCAAGATATACAGGCTAAAAGGGTATTTTAATCTTCGAACTTTTCTTACTAGTGGATGTGTTAAGAAATAAAAAAAAATATTGAGCTTAGGGGACGCTAAAAAAATTGTGATGTAGTCATTAATTTTAAAATTATCTAGCATTCTAAGTAAATTCAAAACCTGATGCCTACTTGAACCTAATATTGAAACAACAGCAACCGAAACAGAAAAGTTCGTTTTCATTTATGAGTAATTCTCCACACAGCTTGACTACCACTTCAGCACTTTTTTGGGGATGACTGTATGATGTTCTTTGTGTGAGTTCCTTTCCGCCATATAAATAAAAATTATACATGATGCCACTCGATCATGTCAAACCAAATCAATAAACCTCCTCTTTTTTTTGTTTTTTAGGGCTATTCTCCTTCGTCCAAGTCGTTAATTGTATTTGAGAAATGTGTGTATATCAAAAGTAGGAAAAAGCTTGTATTAACGTATTTGCTTTTTTATAAGTTATCATAAAAAAAAAATAAAAAAAGATACCGTCATAAGCAACTAATTGTTTCTCTGATGTCACTCTTTAAAACAAATAAATAAGAATCATTTTTGTTTTTTTAATTGATGAAAACACAACTTATCATCAAAATTAAAAATAAAAATTGGTCTCTAAGTATAGTTCACACAAAAGTTTTTTTCCTTCTATCTATGCATGCTCATAAATAATGATTCCAAGATCTTCAAATCTATTGTAACTTAAAAAATGATTCCAAGATCTTCAAAGCCATTGTAATTTGGAGCGAGTTAGCAAATAAAGTTCATCTCAATACGATTACACTGTATCAAATAAACTAAAACGTAATAATATATGCAGCCATGTAACTTTGCACACCAATTAAATCTTATGATGGCAAACCTATGGTTAACTCATTAATATCACATCAAAGGAAAAAGTTAATATTTTTGTTATAACAAGCTGTGTCTATTTTATTCTAAATAGTTAAATAGTTACTTTAATAAATCTACAAAACCAGCAGATTAAAATTGAAAATTTCATGAAAATTTCATTTCTGTATTATCCATGATAAAATTGCAATCCTAAATATATTAGGTCAATTAAAACACCACATGCCAAAATTTACATTTGCTGATTACTAAAACAATATTTGTACAAAAGGGACGAACTTTCAACATAAGTAATGAAATACTAGTATACGCATGTAGATCTAAAAAAAAGCAAAAGATCTTTTAAAAACAACTATTATTGTAGAAGTCAGACCATTCCACAGTGGGCCAGATATATAGGATATGGTGGACAAAACCTAATTATTACCCAATTGCTCCCCAAATCCATTTAGATATATAAATAATCATTATACATGAAATAATATTTATTTTTATCAAGAATATTTTAATTTTTAATAACAAAATTACAATTAATAGGCTTAGTAAAAAATTTTTTTTTAAATCAAACTTCTTTTCAAAAATCAAACAACAAATTGTGTTTAGCTACAAAGAATAAGAAGAAGGTGGAGCTGATTCCCTCAGCAAAGCCAGAACTTCACTGGGGATTTTTTTAAAACTCTTACTATTTTTGTTATGACCTTTTCTTAATGATGTTATGACAGGATCACTAGATACAAGTAGTCTGTTAACCAGGTCGCGATTTGTATCTATTCTAGAAGTCTTTCTACTGAAATCTTCCCTAAACTTTTTAAAATCCTTGTTGCGGGCCTCTTGTGCCTCCTCTGACATCAGTCCAATTGGCAAGTACTGTCTAGCAATAATGGCATGGCCATGAACTAAAATTTTGTGTACTGATTGTGACATGTAATACCAGGAATACTTAGATATGTAAAGTTTAAGAGCAGTAATACAAAACTCTTTAAACTTGACAGTACCAATTTCAAATCCAGATGATAAAGTGACTAGAATGATGTAAAAATAAAATAAAAGAGTTTCATCTACTTTCAAAATTTTGGCAGTTGTTTGATAGTCTGCAAAGGCTCGTCGGGCGGTGTTTCTATCATTACTGGTACCTACAAATTGCATATATGTGATAGTTAACCTGATGATTCATATACAAGTATTTATGTAATTTCACTTACCAGATCCTCCACTTTTGGGAAATCCACAACCAGTCCCATTTGGTTCATAAATTCTGTCTGGATACGTTTCTTCATTTGCTTAACATTTTCCTTATCTTCAATAGCTCTAGACTGCCACTTTTGAGTTTCCAGCTTGTATCCAATATGTAATACCATTTCAAAGAACCTAATCCAGGAATGCAGGCTTTATATTTCCTTATATTTCCAACTTTATATTTCCCCGGTTTGCATCCTTCCATTTCTTTTGATATACTTTTAAAAACGCAGCACATCCAGTAGAACCCAAATTCATAGAGACTAGAATAGCTTCTACAGACAAAGAAAATGATTTATCACTAGGTTTTAGTTGGTCATGCCGTATACGTTTATGGACATCACTTATCTTCATATCAACTACAAAAAAACGATTTTAACATAATTAGTGCAACCACTATAAACTAATATAACATGAATATGGCCATTATTTTCATTTCAGCTACATTTAATTAGGCCAGTATAATAAGCACAGCACCTATTATTACCTAAAACCAAAAAAAATAGGTTTGTCGCGAATAGCATTTTACGAAAATATCTTTTTTTAAATGTTTACCAAACTTAAAGGGGCAGCTAAGAGCAGAATTAAACACCACCAACAGGCTATACATATATTGTATTAACTTATTTTAACATTAATAAGCTGTTCCAGCAGGTTCTAAACTATATGCGCCACTTTTAATATAATACTTTGATATTATAAATAAGAATCTTGCCTTTATATTTCAAAATGAAACTGTGAGTTTAATACAAGACCTTGGAATTTGTGGTGGTATTTTTCGTAAAGCTATAAAATTAAATTTTAATAATGTGTCAATTAATTTTGCATATGTTAAATAGTTTAAAGGTTATTCATTGTCATAGTTGTAGGTGATATATCTATTATAAAAATTAATAAATGAATTTCTAAATATATTCAATTGTAAATGATATTTGTACATTTATGATGTACTATCAAACTACAAATAATGTTTTAAACCATACATTATGCTCTTATATACATAATATACTAAGTAGTTGGAAGTATTTCGAATATTTTTTTTTGAGGTTTTGTCTACCACCTGGCCCACTGTGCATTCCTTGAGTCTTAAAACTTTGAAATCAATCAGAAAAGTTTTGCTTTTATAATTGTTTCAGAGAAACGGTATGCGACCACAAATTTCGTAATAAGTTTGGTGGTTCCAAAGTAAATGTTCAGTTTTTATTTTTTAAGCACCCAGTTTGTTATTGTTGACGCAAAAATCTTTTAAAATAAAAATAAATGAAAAAAACAGCCAAAAAGTGAAGACGAGTAGTAAAAACAAGTCCATTATTAACCTTACCATGAATTCCACCACGCCCAAAAATTTTGCCAAGAAGCTAAACAAGCCTCTGAGTACTGTTTACACTGTGATTAAACATTTTCAAATGACTGATCATCTTGAGAGGAAACCTGGCAGCGGTTTGAAGAGGTCAGTTCGGACTCAGTTGATCAAGGCAGATAAGGGTCGAATTTCTCGAAATCCAGTAAGGTCAATGAGGAAAATAGCTAAAGAGCTACCTTTCAGTAATGACACCATCAGAAATGTGGTCAGGAGGATCTGAAGGCAAAGTTAAGAGCCAGTATTAAGAAACACCTGTTTTCCCAAAATGTCAAAGAAAAAAGATTTTACAGATCAAAGAAACTTCTGAGCCTCCTGAAGAAGAGACCAACAACCATTATCTTCTCAGATGAGAAATTGCTTACCGTGGATTCTGTCTCAAACAGCAAAGCCAATTGTTTTATTTATCATCAACCAGTCTAGGCAGCCCCAGAGCATGTAAAATATGCATCTAAGAACAAACTTTCAGCTTCAGTTATGATATTTGGCTTCATTTCTTCTGATGGCTTCAAAATACTTCCGATCTACATTAAATATGGTCAGAAAGTTGACATTGGAGATTGGAGAACATGTAAAAGCCTGGATTGATGCCCACTATTCTGCAAATGACGATGTTGTGTTCCAGCTGGATGGAGCACCTCCACATACATCCCAAAAGACCCAAATGTCGCTCTTGGAGAACCTCCTAAAACACTGGTCAAAAGAATTATGGCCTCCTGGATCTCCAAATCTTTCACCTCTTCATTATTCAATCTGAGCGTATATGGAGTCAAGGGCTTGTCAACTTTCCCACAACAACGTCAACACCCTGAAGGCTGCTCTCAAGAAGGAGTGGGACAAGATGCCCAAGGACTATATCCAGACTACCTGGTTCAGGAGTCGACTTCAAGTTTTCATTTTACATTTATTTTTGTCAAAAAAAAAAGTTTTTATAAAATTTGCGGTCGCATACGGTAAATTAAAAACTTAGGAGTTAATGAACCACTAAGCCTTCATTGAATGGACTGAAATTTTAATATTATAGTTTTAATGATTACATACTTTTAAAGGTTACATATTTTTGACAAAAACCTTTATTAAAACCTCACCTTCAAAAATTCAAAAAAAAACAAACAAAAAACAACGGTTAAAAATAATGGTTAGAAATGAACTGAAGAGATTTTTATTGTCAGTTATTCTAAATTCTTTAGTTCGGTTAAGCCATAAGAATTCAAAGTACTTTAAGATTTTAACACTTTTTTAAATATGGGGTTTTGATTTCAGTCTTCACCTTTACTTTCAGAGGTCGTATACTTCTGGAAGGTCCCTTTTGAATAAATATTATAAACATGAAATTGTTCGGATGGAATCAACGCTTAACAGCCCGCGAAAATTTGATTACAATTTTAATACATCCTTCCGCGTTTATAACAACAAATGTTTTAGCTACTTATATATTACATCTGATGATAAAATCTTTTTCTATAACTAAAAATCCTAACAGTTTTTATAAAGAATCTTAGTAACAATAACTACTGCAGACGTTGAATAATTGTTGCTGTGTATTCATGTTTAGGAAACTTTTAAAAGAGCTCAGTGTATATGATGAGTGTATTACATTAATTTGTAACTGCATAAACTTTAATTCTAACCTTAAACTTAAATTTAGATATTAAATTAAGAGTGAAAATCAAAAAATTGAAAAACCTAAGATTAAGTTTGTAAGTTCTATATACCATTTTGCATGCCTATTCCAATCTAAAATAGTATAAAGCTGTTAAAGTATTAAAAAAATTTAACAAATAATGTGTGTGTGTGTGTGTGTGTGTGTGTGTGTGTGTATGCAGACACACACACACATATATGTATTATAAATTTAGATAACTAGTCATGACAGAGCAAAAGTTTGTCAACCTTAGAAAGAGGTTAGATCAACTTGGCTATCGACAACCATTGGGAATCGAATCTGTGCCATTGGTTGAAAAGCTGTTTAGTGATTTAATACATACCACTGAAAGTTTCAAAAACTACAAGCTTAAAAAGCATAAGCATGAAAAAGAATTAAGTTCAATTGATCACAGTGAACCTTATAGAATTGATAATGCCAGACTAACTCGTGAAAACAATGAACTTCATTTAAAACTAATGAAAGCTAACAGTGAAATCAACAGTCTTACAACTGAAATGAAAGAAGCACTTAAAAAACTTGAAAATCAAAATGAAGATTTAATGTTTTTAAATTCTCAATATGTTCACACCATTAAGAATCTTGAGAAAGAATCGAAACAAAAAAGTGATCATATTGAAAAATTGTTAGAGAAAAATATGAATGCTGTGGTTGAAACTCCTGGTGGGAGAAAAAAGACAATCCCATTTCGTCGTCCAAGAATGGATATCGATAGCACCTTACCTCTGTCAAATGATATTAGTTCTAAAAAGGTTTGTGGCATACCCAATGATCCATATGTGGCAGATCTTCTTATGATGGCTGATTCAAGAAATGAAGAGTTGACATGTGAAATTGATAAACTACAGGAAAAGAATGAGGAATTGGAAAGGAGATGTTCTAATCTTAAAAAAGAGGTTGGTTTACTAAAAAATGTTTTTAATTAGATGCTCTTGTTTAGTTAAATCAAACTATATTGATGGCTTTTAAATAAGTATATATATATATATATATATATATATATATATATATATATATATATATATATATATATATATATATATATATCCATCAATTAGTTTATATCACTTTTTAAAATCAAGTTTCTTTACTTTAAGTTATATCTAAAAATAAATAAATATAAAAGGTATGTAAAGGTCTTAAGTTGCTTTTTTATTTGCAAGAAAATGTATGGATAAAATTTTATAAATGATTTTTATTTTTCATTAATAAAATAAAATAAAGTTAGTATTTTAGAGTTACTTTATAATAAATGTGCCATTGCAATAGCATTGGCTTCACACCCACTGATAAATGTTGCATCTTTTAAAAGGTCTTTTTATTACAGGCACATAGTAAATAAAATTAGTTGTAGTTTGTGTTTCTTGTTTAAATATCTTAAGTAAAAGGCTATAATAGTATTACACATATATGTGTATATAAATGTATATAGTTATAACTTAGGTGGAACTCCATGACCAAGAGATATCTCGCTTGGTAGATGTGTTAGAAGGTGGGCGTCCTGTTGAAGCTGTCTTAAAAGATCATTTTAAAAGTAGTAGTGATAGAGTTGTTGCTCACCTAAACATGCAGGTCAAGAGTCAAGAATTTTTTATGTTTTGTTTATGTAGTTTTGTTATCACTAACAATGGCTTGTTAGTAACAACAACAACAAAAAAAGCAAAAGTATTTACCTTGAAATTAATTTAGGTTATCAGTCAATGTTAGATAAGTTTATAAAATTGTCAGATTTAATTTGTTTTCTGTTACATCAATTCAAAAACTTTGGTTTTCAATCAGGACAGAGATTTTCCATTAGTATAAGTAACACCATAAATCAGAAGTCTTAAAAACAGCTGTTAATATTTATTTTCTTTATAACTAGTATCTTTTAAAAAATTTTATCTAACTAAAAAAGAAATTTAAAACTAACAAAGCTTCTGATAAAATCTATAAACAAATTTTTTTGTTTTTAATTCCTTTTTTTAAAAAACATTTTTTAGGTAGATTATTTACAGCAAGCAAACAGAGATATGGAGAAAAAACTTCAGCAAAATGAACTTTTGTATTCTGAAGCTTTAGCTGAAACTAAATTGTTAAAGGACCGAAATGAAGAGTTGTGTTCAGAGCTAAAAGTCTTGAATAAAGTTTACAAAGATATAGAAAGAGAGAAATATAAGGGGGATAAAGAGGTAGATGGACAATTAGATGTTCTTCAAAATGAGTCTGAAGAAAACCGATTAAAGATAGCTGATTTAAATAAAAAAATTCACGATCTTAAAAAGGTTGCATAAACTTTTTAATTATTCTGACAATCCTCCATTCTTTATCTTTTACATCTTTGCAAAGTGACAATACTTTTTTTTTTCTAGTGTAACAATTGCTAACACTGTTTGTACTCTGTGTTTAACTTTTTAATGCTTCTCTCTTTGATAATATGCTAGTCTATTCTATTTGTTTTTGGGTATCAAATTTACCCCCTACAATCTTTGATCCTAATGTCATACCCTTAGGTATTTGACATTATTCTTCTGTAATTTTTCAATTCCAGTTCTTTAATTATTTTATAAAATCGTTTACTGTATACAATAATTAATTAACTTGAATTGAAAAATTTATTGCTCTTACTGCAAAAAAGCCTATTTGTAACCTACTCTTGCCACCGTTACTTATGCTATTGTAATGATGATTTTTTAAAAAATTTTTTGAATATTTTTAACTAAATAAATCCTACTTTATCTATTAACTGCTCTGTATTGTCTTTTTTAAAAAATTTAGTATTTTTGATATTTTTATGAAAAATATATAATTTTATTAATATCTTTTAAAAATGATCTTCAATGAGAAAAACTTTATTTATAGGAGCGAGACAGCTTAATAAATGAAAATGAGCAATTACATATGACTGCAAAACAGTATCTAAGTGACAATGAGCATATTGCGCAAATGCTTGAAAGATACAATAAAGAAAAAAAACGATTGATGGAAAAAAATGCAAAGTTGACTATGGCAGGTTATAAATATTTTTGAAAAATTGACGGTATAAGATCATAAAAATCTAAAAGTACTTGAGATAAACCTTGGCATTTAATGCTACTTAAAGAGGTATTGCTGACATTGGTTTGAAGACAAACACAATGTTGTATGTGATTTAGAATTTTGATCAAGTTTCAGGTATACAATGAACAATAGATCAAGGTCTATGTGTATGTGATTTAGAATTTTGATCAAGTTTCAGGTGATTTCATTGATCACAATAAAAAATAGATCTAAGTCCTTAATATTAAGAAAGTGTTGTGTGAAAAATGTTATTAATCCTAATATGTTCTGTTGTTAAGATATTTATTACTTCTATTAGATCATATGATCAACAAATAATTATATTTTATTTGCTTACTTTGCACAGAAGTACATAAATTTATTTATTTAATTTTTTTTTGATATTAGAAAGAGACCTTGTGATGGAGATGGAGAGGTTAAAACTTTCAAAAGGAATTTTTCAGAAAAAGGTATTTTCTTTTTTCATTTATTTAAAGTTAGTTATAAAAAGCTTCTGATTTGATTTTTTAAATATATATATATTTAAAGTCTCCGGACAAAGTAGCAATAATGGTGCACAATATTGAAGATGACAGAGATTACTATAAACAAGAGTGTGAGTCTCTACAAAAGATGCTGCATCAATATTTGATAAAGAGTCCAACCCATAAAAAAGTTGAAAAAGTAAGTTAAGTTAACGATAGTTAAGTTCTAAGTTTTATCCATTTGTAAAAATACTTGTCATTTTTGCATTTATGCTTTTAATTTCCTTTCAAGGATGGTAATTTCTTAAATGAACATCATTCCAAGGGTGAAAGCAAAAAGTTAGCCAAAATGCAACTCTTATCGTCTCCAACACAAGAGAAGGTTACCTGTTTAAGTTTAATGAATGTTAATTTTTAATTCAAACATTACAATAAATATTGCAATAAATATTACAAAAAATATTACAATAAATATTACAAAAAATATTACAATAAATGTTACAAAAAATATTACAATAAATGTTACAATAAATATTACAATAAATATTGCAATAAATATTACAAAAAATGTTACAATAAATATTACAACAAATATTACAATAAATATTACAATAAATATTACAATAAATATTACAATAAATATTACAATAAATATTACAAAAATATTTTATTAATTGCAAAAGTTTTAGAGTGATATTTTATTTTTTCCATCACTTTTTCCAATTTGACTTAACCGTTTACAGAAGATTTATAAATAGTAACATTTTGCACCAGAAAAAATTCCAATGTTTATTTTAATTTAAAAAAATCTCTTTCAAGTAAGAAAAATTTAAGCACACAAAAGTCTTGGAGCAGTTTAAAAATTATAAAAATTGATTCAAACTTAGTTATGAACGTAGTATTTTGTTGAAAAGCCTTTACGATCAGTAACTGCTTGACATCAACAGGATCTACACCATCATTTGTGAAAAAATATGCCAATATATTACTTATCAAAGTGTATACTTGCATTTTTTCTCAACTGAGAAAAAATATACCAGTATGGACTTTTTTTAATAATGATGCTAATGACTACCTATCATAAAAATTTATAAAAATTTCAAGTTGAGAAAACAAAAAGTGATAAAAAAGTAGAATTGGTTTCTTATCATTTTTAATTTTTACTGTAAAATGATATTTTTTTTTTTGCTTAATTTTTTTCTAGAAGGACTGGTGATATTAAGTTGATGATAAGTTTATTTAAAACTGCTTAACTTTTGAGGCTCTATTATAATAAATATACTCTAGGCTACTGTTATTTGTTTAGTATATACATTTTCGATTGCACTTGATTTTTTCAGGCAGAACTTCAGGAAATATTGAAACTACGCAGAGAGCGTGATGAGTTAAATCAAACTCTTGAAAACTTCAATAAGAATCTTGTGAAGGTTTCATGATTTCTTGTGACTTTCATTTTAATTTTATTGTATATCTTTAAGAGAATAATAATTTGAATCATTATGTGAATATTTAGATTCAAGATGATGTACATGCAGTTACTGTTGAGCGAGATAATGTGCAATTTCTGTATGAGCAGGTTGTATTTATTTTTAGATGTCTTCTTATTTGTTCTAAAAATATGCTAATTAATTAGATATATCTAAAATTTGAATATTTCAGGCTACTAATGAAATACAACGCATGAGAAAAAAATTTTCCAGATTAAAGTCTTCATCCTCAACTTCAGATAAAATAACAAGCATTCTTGAAAAAGCTGAGAAAGAAAGAGACGAAGCACTCTCAGATTTAAGAAAGGCTCGTATTGATATCCAAACATTGCGAAATTCTATTCAGGTTAGGGTTTGATAACACAATAAGTTTAATCTCACAATCAAAGTTCATAAAGTCCTGTTGTAATAAGGAATCCTCTTATTGTTCTCTGTATTGATCTAAAGACAAAAAGTCATCGTGTAATTCTGTAGAATTATCAAAAGATCGTCAAAAGATCTTAAATTTTATCTTCTGTTGAAGATAAAATTTAAGATCTTTTGATGATCTTTTGATGAGTTAAGATCTTCCTTTATTTTATTATCTTTTGTCATCTTTTAGTCCTTACAAGGAAATCAATTATTAGAACAACAGAAAGACAAAAAGAATCTTGAAGAGCAGCTTTCAAAGGTGAACTTTTAGGCCTTTGTTTTTTAGGGATCAATAATCAAAGATCCACTTTTGACAAAAAACCATTGACATTTTTTAAGCAAATTTTGTTAACTAGAAGCTCTTCTTTTAAATTGTTGCTAGATGATAGGACAGCATGTAGTGTTTTAATGTAAATTGTAGCTAGATGATAGGACAGCATGTAGTGTTTTAATGTAAATTGTAGCTAGATGGATAGGACAACATGTACTGTTCTACTGTAAATTTATCTTGATAGTTTTCTTCCAATATGATAATTAGAAATAAAGAAATTTCATTAACTTTTTTTAATGTTCATTAACAATACTGATAAATTTTTAAAATTTTTTTGTTATTAAATTTGTTATAAAATAAACAAAAGTAAAATAATTCTTGAATTCACTGTAAAATTTTGGATGCATTTTGTTCTAAATGCAACAAATGTTGAAACAAAAATATAAAACTCAGCTAATTAAGATTAAGACAAATGTTAAAAATCTAATTGATTTAAAATTAAAGTGTATATTTAAATGTACTTAATATTACATATATTTCTAATTTTTAGGCTTTTTAAAGTTAGCTGTAATTGCTTAATATTGTGGTTTTGTTTCTTAAATTCTAAGCATGAAAAAATACTTCTGTAATCCAGAATATATCAATTAAGGTTGCTTAGGCTTACTCGTTTTAGCAGCAAATCATTTGAGTAACTTTTAGATGAAATTTTATAAAGTCTTTGTTTGTCTTTTAATACCTTTTGTTCTTTTATACATTCTTTTGCTCTTGTAAGATTTTTTTTTGTTCTTTAAAGGATTTTTTTTGTTCTTTGGATTCTATAAAAATTTGCTTTTAGGCTGAGTCTGAGAATGAGAGGCTAAAACTCCAAATAACCCCAAAGGAAAGCATGATTGAAAAGTTAGAGGATGAACTGAAATCAGCAAACAAGTCACTACTTAAAGTTAAAGAAGAATTATGCAACAAAGAAGCTGAATTAATGAAATGCAAACTTCTATGTGAGAAAAGTGATCGATCATGCAACGAGTTTGAAAGGAAGTCGAAAGACAAAATAAATGAATTAAAAAATTTGACAGAAGAGTTACAAAGACTTAAAGAAAAATGTGGTATAAAACTTAATATTTATAAGAGTTACAAAGACTTAAAGAAAAAGGTGTTATAAAAACTTAACGTTTAGAATTTCAGGAACATTTTAGTTTAAAATGTTTTTGCAAAAATATCTTTCATACTTCAGACTTAGCTGAGGATCGCCATAGTGAATGCAAAAAAGAAGTTGCAAGGTTAAAAGGAGTAGTGGCCCGATTAGATAAAGAAAGAGATTTGCTTCAGCAGCAAGTGGATGATAAAGCAGAAAATTTGGATAAAATGAATTCAGAATTGCGACAGCAGCAGCAGGCTGATTCACATCTCAAGATCACCTTTGAAGAGATAGATGAGAAATTAAAGTGAGTAATTAATTTTTTTTTATAACATAACAATCCCTCAGAATACTACTTAATAAAAAAGTTTTTACTCAGTCTACAGAAAATCTCTTTAATAGTTTTTCTGCATGCTTGTCTAATATACTAAATATGTAAATTAAATGCTTAAATATTTTTTCTGTATGCTTATCCAATGCATCAAAAGTATAACATAAATTCTTAAGAAGAAAATGTAAATAATTTAAAGCAAATTGTTCAAACAATCCAATATTCTTTTCTGCACATAATTTTGTGCAATCATTACACAAAGTTATCTTACAATAATAGTTAACATTGCACTCACTTGTACACCAAACAGTAGCGTTTGGATTCTGAATCTGAATTACAATCAATCTGAATTACAGTAAAAATTACATGCTGTAATGTTACTCAAAAAATATTTTTAAAGAAATTGTTAATTTAATTATACTTTGTAATTTAGAGATTTTTGAATCAAATTTGTTGTACTTTATTATTAGCAAAAATATACAAAGTCATCATTCATCAATTAAGAAATAAACAATATGCAGGATATTACATAAATATAAACAATATGCAGGATATAAACAATATACAATATTTAGGTATAAACAATATGCAAATATATAGTACATGCAAAAAAAAAAAAAATAAATAAAATTTAAAACATATTTATGAATAGGTATCGTGAACAGCAGTTAGCATCAAAAGATCGTGAAATATCAAGTTTGTTAAAGCAAGTACGGGATTTGGAAGAGGAGTTGGCAGGTGTTTCTCAATCTAGAGCTGCTACTATAAAAGAAAATAGGCGTTTGCATGATGATCTTACTACCATGACTGAAGAAAATCAGGTATTTATACTAACAAATTCTTTTTGAGAATAATTGAGAATTAAAAGAAATAAAAAATTAATTTTATTTTCTAGGAATTTAAAACTTCTTAAAGTGTGAAGCTGATAAAATATTGTCAGTGATCATAAATATACTAAATTATTGTCGTACAACAATGATACATTTTACACTCAATATTTACAGATAGTTCATCAAGACTTAAGATATACATTAGAGGAAGCGGAACGTTTAAAACAAGAAGTTTCAGAGTATGCGATGCAGCTGTCAAGAATACAAAATCTTCTTGCTCAAAAAGTATTCATAGTTAATAATGAAATATGCCCCTTTTTTTTATTATTATCACTTTTAGAAAGTATTCAGAATTTTTTTCTTCTGTATTTATTTGAATCAGGAGCTTGAAAAAGATGATTTGCTTCTTCAGTACAAAACACTTAGTAATAAAGCTGACATATTAGAGAGTAGTGTCCAACAGAGTGAAGATAGTAAAGTGAAGATTGCATGCAGCTTTAACAGTACTCAACAAGTAAGTCTAGCAATAATTGTGAGACTTAGGTAAAAGTTTCATGAAAGATTGTCACACCAGTATTAATATTAAATTGTGTAAAAATAATGATAATGTAATAATGAAATCAAATTATTGTAATTAATTAACAAATCAATATTTTTCTTTGATGTAAAATAAATAAAATAAATTTTTGCAAAAAAGAATGTTATTGCTTTTTAGGAGCTTTTGTATTTACGAGATCAATGTGCACTATTAGAAGCTGACATAGAGCAGCATATAAATACTCAACTCTCTTATGAAAAGCAATTAGATCATTTAAATGAATCTATTCTCCACACTGATGCTCAACTTGCTGCATGCAACGAAGAAAAGGTTTTTTATGATCCATGATTTGTAAAGCAAACCTCTCATATTTTTAGTTTTATTGTGCAGTGGTTTCTCTTTTTTTTTTTTTTATTTTTATGTAATATATTTGTATTAGGAAACCATCCTTGAAGAATTGTATGCTGTTCGTGACCTGTGTGTAAAGTTAGATCAAACAAGAGAAGAACTTTTTATAACAGTCAATAAGAAATCTAAAGAGATTGAGAAGGTTTTGAGTTTAAATTATATTTTATATTTTTTATATTCCTATCACATTATATGCAACCTCTAAAGCATGATGTACAGTTTGAAAACTGAGTTAAATTAGTATTCGGCTAAAAGAATTATTTCTCTCATAATTCTCACAGGGGAAATACTATTTTAAAAAATTTTTAAACGAGAAAAGTATATTTTGCCTGCTTAAGTTTTGTATGCTCATATTTAAAATCTAAGGAGATTGAGAAGGTTTTGAGTTTAAATTTTATATTTGTTATATTCCTATCACATTATAGTGCTATCCCATAATACGTACAAGAAAAGTATACCTGCTTAAGTTTTGTATGCTCATATTTAAAATGTCTTACAATTGTAACCAAAAAAGATCCTCAAAATCTTTTCTTACTATTTAACTTATAAGGGTGTATGTGTTAGTATGTGGCAAATATGAAATTCAAACTGACTGTAATTTTATTTTATGTAAGTTTGTCTTTTTCTTTTCTACTTATCTAGTAACAGCAGAGGTAACTACAACATTTTTCTTTTAACAACAGAGGTTACTACAAATATTTATGTAAAGGCTAAGAAAAATTCTATTCTATTTTTAATATTTATAAAATTAAACTAAAAAATTTGTCTAAAAAACTTAAAAAAAAAAAATAATAAAAATTTAATTATTTAATGAAATTAAATAATTCCATAATTTAAATTTTTGAAATTATTTTTTAAAAAAGTAATGTTTACTTGTTTTAAATGAAGACATTAGGAAAATAGTACTTTTAAAAACATCCCAACAAACTTCTTATTCCACATTATTTTTGTATTAAAATTAGCATTTCCTTGATAAGTTACCAATCATCCTTGTTGCCAATTTTTAGAATAAGTTTATGTTTAATTGATGGTCGAATTGCCCAGTAGTCCTAGTAGAAACCTAGTAGTCCACCATAAAAGAAACCTAGTATGTGAAAGGCTCTAAAAATGAATAAAAAAAAAGATTTTCTGATAAAAGAAAGAAAAAAAACAAACTATGAAATGGTTTCAATTGTACATCCAAAATTAACCAATTATTAAAGATGGTGTAAAATAATACTCTCTCAGTCCCAAAATACTATTCCATTTTCATAAAAGACATAGAATAGAAATTGGAACAGTATACACAACCTAGTTTTTAGAGCCTATCTATATGTTTAATTGATGTTCAAAAAGTAGAAAAGCTTATCCCAATGACTCATGACAGTAAAATGACACATGACAGTGAAATGACACATGACAGTGAAATGACACATGACAGTAAAATGACTCATGACAGTAAAATGACACATGACAGTGAAATGACACATGACAATAAAATGACACATGACAGTGAAATGACACATGACAATAAAATGACACATGATAGTAAAATGACACATGCCAGTAAAATCAAGGTTAAAGAATGTTATGTTAAATATTCCACATCCAGAAAATTTTTATTTTTGTTGAAATTTACTGCAAAAATACAAATGTGTTTTGTAAGACTTATTTGTATGATAAAATAGATGTGGCATCTTTTGCCATAGCATCTATCTTAACTAAAACAATATCAATTTGACTTTTAACTTAACTTCATATCTTTATGTAAAAGATTGTATTTAAATTGACATAAATTATTCAATTAAACTGTAAGAAACTCTTGATTTGGGTTTTGACCAGATTTGGCAAGCTGCCATTACTCTATATCAATCATGACATGAAGTCAAGTTCTTCCCAAAAGCATGAATGCTAAACTGCTCACAACTTCAAACCATCAAAAGTTATGGATTAGCAAATGAAAGTTAAAAACATATTAAACAACATTGCAACAATTATATTAAGATCAATTCAGCCCTGAAAACTCAGCAAAAAGTATGAGCTGAACAACTTCAAAAATTTTTTAAAAGTTGATTAGAAAATCTTTAACTAATTGTTAAAATCTATCATCCCATTGAAATTTGATCCCATCCCATTTGAATCCCATTTCAAAATCACAAGTACAACCATTTAAGTTGACAAGGACCCAGTAAAAAGTTACAGCTCTTAAATTAAGCATTTACAATTCATAAACTTGAAAAATCTGAAATGGATTTTGAAATGGTCTAAATGTTGAGAGGCCTTTATTTAGGGAATTACAGCAAAGAAAAACTCATTTCTTTGCTGTAATTCCCTAAATAAACTTTTTTATGAATAAAGCATAATTTAAAACTCTGTCATGAGACTATACGATGTAGTTTTAAAATAAAATATTACAATCTTGGAATCCAAATCATCTTTGATAAATTTGTAAATTTTTGCTAATTTTTAGAGTTAAACAAGTAATTTAAAACTGTTTTTACTTAACATTCTGCTCTTTTTTGTAGCTTGAACTACTTTTAAGTGAGGCAAGAGCAGAAATTGAAGTTCTCAAAAGACAGGTACCTTTAATTTTGTCAAAATGCTTTCTTTTTAAAATTTCTTGTCTTTGTCTGTATAGAGCTTTTGTTTAAGAAAACTTTGATGAAATTGTAAAAAAATCCACAAGACCAGACATCCAATAAACACTAGTTTAGCTAAACTGTTTAGCAATTTAACTGACAGTTATTGAATCATTATTCAAATATGTAAACAATTTATTTTGACAGCTAAATTCAAAAGGAATTTAGTTCTTAAAAAAAAGTTTTTATAAATTGATAAAAATTCAAAATTCAGTAGTCACAACACAATTACTGAGTTTTGCATTTTTTAAAATGAGAGATATTTATAACCTTTATCATAAAAACCATTTTAGAAATGACTAAAAATGTTTATTAAATTTATTATTTCTTTAAAACCAAGTTTTCTAACCCAATTTTCTTTTTTTTTGATTAAAAATGTAGTTTATCCAAGAGAAGGGGAAAATTGAACCACTTGAAAAAATTATTTCAACTAACCGTGAGAAGCAGTTCCTCGAGCAGAATTCTCTAGAGGAAAAAATTTTAGAAATTGACACTTTAAAAGATGAACTTAAAAAATGTGAACGCGAAAAGTAAGTTTTGCCTTAAAACAAAATGTATTTGTTTGGTTACTTGAGAAGTTTACAATTTGTTTTACTTTCTAGGTTGCAAAAACTAAACGAAAACAAGTTCCTCCACGAACAACTTGCTCTGTTACAAGAGCAGGTGGCATCATTGAGAAAGAAGCTGGCTGCAGTAAAGTTTGAAAAGTATATTTTTAGTAACCTTTTTATGAACATTTTAAACAAAAAAATTGTAGAATTTTCATTTTGTGCTCTTATTTATTAGAGAAGTTGTTCAAAATGATCTACGGCGACAAACAAGGTCTCCATTACATGGTAAGAATTTTTCCGTGTAAATGCATTTTCTTTGACATATAAAATGTCTATTTTTATGTAAACATCTTTTAGTGTATATAAATCAACAGTTACCTTACATACTGGAGTTTTACTGGAGTTACCTTGCATACTGGAATTGCATGCATGAAATTGTTTTTATTTAACAGATTTAAGAGAAAGCAAATCCCCGGATGTCTACACGAGTGAAACATCTAATACTGCAAGAAATAGCGAATCACCCAGGAGTATTACAAATGTTGCTTCATCTCCAGATTCTAGTTTTCATTCATACTCTCCTTTGAACACAGTTAGTACAGATATTTCTTTTTTTTTGACTGAACCTTATGACTGTTAGGATAGACAACATAAAACTTATACATACATTACCATACATACATCAAAAGTATATATTATATACATCAAAAACAGAAAAGTTTTCTACTTATGATTTAAGAAAAGTCGGAAAATTTTCAAACATTCTAATAAGTATTAAACAGTTTTGTCCTAAACCATGATGCTAATGGGGAAGGGGGGTGCTAATGGGGAGTGGGCTGGAGGGTGGGAGGATTATATTTACTCTAATACAAACCGTAACTTCCCGAAATAATAAAGAGAAAACTTTTTTTTTTTGGACAGAGTTTATATTTTAAGTTGAATTTATTTAACGATGGATACAAATAAAAGAATTTTTTTAGTCCTTGAATTTTCATTGAATAACAGTTGTTTTTACATTTAGTCGCTTTCGTCCCAAACTGGTAAAAATACATGACACGCCATGACGCTTGTGCATAAATATATATTTCAAAATTGTACATATTAGAAAATATATTTTTTTATATATATGTAACTTTTTTTTTTTTGTTGGTAAAAATACTTTTACTCAGAAATTAAGCATGGGAATTTCGGCCTTCGAAATCGACGAAATTAAACGAAACGAAATTCGTGTTTCAATTTCGGATCGAAATTGAGAACGAAATTTCGATTTTTTGGATTGTTTAATTTCGCGAAAAAATTTCGTATAATTTCGGGTCATTGAAAGTAACGAAATTGACACGAAATTAAACATAAGTTTTAATTTCGTAATTTCGAAATTCGTGAATTTGTAATGTTTAAAAATTTCGTCTTTCGAAATTCAATATAAATTTCGATACGAAATTTATTTCGACTCAAAACTTGTGGAAAAATTTCGACTCGAAATTAGTTTCGATCCAATTTTGAATACATTTCGGACCGAAATTTAGATCGAAACATCCGAAATTACGAAATCATCGAATTTCGAACTTCAAAATTCCAATGCTTATCAGAAATTCAGTTTTGCTTACTAACGACTGGAAAAAGTACAGTTTGAACAAAATAAATCATTAATTTTGTTTGGAAAAATAGAAAACGTCTAACACCCGGCTGCTTATAAAAAAATAAAAAGTTAAATTAAGTTGTAAAGTAAATTGTAAAGTTAACCATTAAATATGAACATAATTTATATCAAAACAAAGTTGTCGAGGAATTTAAGTCAGGAGTTAAAGAGAAGTTTTGCGTGCTGATGCGCTTACTACGTATGCGATCATGTTTTTTGAAAGCGCATTTTATTCACGTAATTGGCGCATTGTTTAATATAAAAATAAGTTCTGTTTACGTATACGTCATAAGTTTTATATGTGGTCTAGTAAAAGTAAAAGGTGCAGGGTTATTGCTAGGCCCGGATTACCCTACCCTTGCTGTTGAACAAACTAAAAGCTTTGCTAAAGTACTTTTCTCAATATTAAGTATGATTTCTTAAAAAAATCCCTGTTTCAGAAAGAAATAGATTTAAAAACACCTGTAGAGTTAATAATAGACGGAGCAAAGGTTGTTAGCATATTTAGAAGCTGAAAGGGAAGAGACATTACTAAAAGTAATGTCAGAGGCAATTTGGGGTAATGCCAGAGACAATTTGGGTAAATAAGTTGAGTTTTTAAACGATCATTTGATGTAACAAATCAATTTTGACAAAGCCTCCATACAATTAATATATTGTAAAAACATTATAGTACTTATTGGGACAGCAATAAAGAATAGAAAATTATCAAAGGATTCTAAAAGTTGAGACTGAAATTGGAGGTGGATTCTTTAAAGTATGTTTAAACATTCAAAAAAGTCACAGAATGTAAAATAAATAAAAAATGAGGAAGGAATAGGTATTCAGAAGTACAAAGACGAAGGCGTAAACTGTTTACTTTTGGTCAGGCTAAAAATGCAGCTGAATCTCATTCGAATCTTGAGAAAATTCTCACTGTTTTGAAGCTGAATGGTTTACAATATTTTTTTGCTTTTGATATTTTTAAGAATTAAAAGCGCAGTATCATAATCATTGCCATTAGCAAAGAAGAAATGCAATATTTTAAACTCACGGTGAGTTCAGAACACGAGGGAGTATCCGTTTCTCTGTTAATGCTCACAAAGTCGCCAGTAAAGATTTTTTTAAAAAATCTCTCAGCTGCATGTCATCTTTACATAAACCTTCGATTAGCTGTTTTTGTCTGATGACTCAGAGGTTATTGAAATTTTTGTTTCAATGGAGCTTCATCTACTTAGTGGAAATATGAATATTTGGAATCCATAGATACCACCTTTTTGGCAAATTAGTTTAACAAAAGTTTTTTTTTTTTTTTTGGCCTAAGCTACATGATGGTAAATTAAGCTGCATGCTGGTCAATTTAAAGGTTGAGAAAGATGATGATGATGATGATGATGATGATGATGATGATGATGATGATGATGATGATGATGATGATGATGATGATGATGATGATGATGATGATGTTCCAAACGGCTGAAAAATATTCATGTGTTAGAAGATTTATTCCAATCATTGAAATTGGAAAAAGATGAACAGTTCTATAGTTAACTGATTAAATGATTAAAATATGTTAAAATTGCATGTTTTGGCTTTGAGCTTGTTACCTGAATAAATCAATAACGAGTATAAAGAGGCTTTTGTCAAACTTGTTTTAAGAGTACCTCCTAAAGTGCATACCCTGGTCAAACATACACGTACTCCTAACATACCTCCTTCAAAATTGCTTTACTTCAATATTAAAAAAAATATTGTAATACTTATGTAAATCTTTTGCAAATCCTTATTAATTTCAAATGTAAATAAGTATATGTGTAAACATTTACTTACATCGTTTAAAACACTTTCTAATCGTAATAATTTGAATATAGACCATAAGACCAATTCCAAGATTTTCCGTTCTTCAAGATGTGGGAGGGGGGTGGGAAGGAAATGACAAAAGGTCTTCATGGATGGGACCTGAGGTCTTCATGGATGGGTTCTCATGGTGTCAGGCACCACATCCATTAACTTGCTTAATTTCCTAATAGAGATGCTTGAATTGTCGCTGATAATCTCCTAGAGCCTGATGATGAAGTCCTGATTCCCGACTGGTCTCTCCTAGTATATTCCTTACGATCTGCAGAGTCCACACCATCAACAAACCTCTCCGCAGTGTCATAAACTGTGCTTTTTGGTACCCAAATCACTTGATAATTTCTTGGACTGTTACCCGGCACGAAGTGGTTCCACCGCTGCGGCTCTATGATCATGTTCTTTCGAAATGGAGATGAAAGTTGCTAAAAAAAATGCATTCTCTTAAAAATCAGTTTTGTTGATGTTTTGAATTTTGAGGCATTAAGTTCAACAGAAAAAAATTGTAGGAATTTTAAAACGTTCCGGATTTAAAACGCCCACCCTGTAATGTAAACCCAGAAAACAATAGCATGTTAATTATTGTAAGTCAGAGTTATTATTTTGTATATTACTTCTTTAAGTTTATATAAATAATCATGATCATTAGATGTTTTTAAAAACCTTAATGAAATATTCTTCATGTTCTTCATAGAAACTTTCCTATGAAATTTTGACTTTCGCCACGTTGTAAATCAAGCGCCTTCAGTGTTCATCTTAAAATGCAAATAAAAAGACAAATATTTATTCGAATTTTGTTCTTTTTTTAATTCTTTTTACATGATAGTTTATAATTTTACATTTCATAACATGCCAGTTGTATATATGAAAAAATCTATATTTTTGCTGGTCAGTATAATCATTTTAATATTTTTGCTCGTCATCATTTTGATTTTTGCGAAAATAATCATCATTTAAAATATCAACGTCAAAAATCAAAGAAAAAACTTTGTTTCCACGTTTTTGTCACAACAACTACACACCGAAGTGTAAGCAAATTTCTTAATTTTTTTTGTCAAAACAATTTTCTTAGATTGAATATTTATATTATCATACAAATCATCCAATGGCAA
Organism: Hydra viridissima; assembly: GCF_058129835.1. Classification (NCBI taxonomy): domain Eukaryota; kingdom Metazoa; phylum Cnidaria; class Hydrozoa; order Anthoathecata; family Hydridae; genus Hydra; species Hydra viridissima. The sequence continues at coordinate 20,464,399 of NW_028324301.1, read as the reverse complement.
TCATTGTCGTAAAGTATCAAATCATTTTCCCTTTGATTAATAATACGAGTACATTCGGTAGATAAACCCGAAATCAACTTTAACATATTAATACAAAAAAAAAATGCAAAAAAATTTTACAAAACGTCGTTGCTAAGCAATTGAACAATTTTTTCAACTTTTTCCTCCAACCTCCGCGATCTCTCTTCGTTATTACAACAAAAATCTCCTTCATTGTCGTGTCAAAAGCTTTTTTATCACACCAAATCTTTTTAATTTTCCACAGATATACAACGTTTTCGACTTTCCACACTTCTTTTTGGAAGCGTATCATTGGCTCTAAAGTGTTTATCAGTTCCAAAGAATAAATAATTTATTCCTAGCTTCGTTGTTTTTAGTTTGGTTGTTACCTAAAAGCCATTTCTTTTTACCGAAGGATCTTGATCACAAAAATTCCTTTCGGCTGTGTAAAAAACCAAAGGTTTTTCAACATTTTTTTTTTTTGTATTCAACAAACGAATAATTTTCCATACCATCTTTAATCATTGCCGATTTTCGATCTTTCTTTAACGGCAAATGAACATAATTTAGTGTGGCAGTGCTCCATTGAAGAGATAAAATTGCTTGCACGTAGTGCTCCATCGCTTGCAGGTAGCTATTAATTGGAGTATAAAGATCTTTTTCTGCGTTGGTTATCATGCAGCATGTAGCCTCTGCCAGTTTAGGACAGCCGAGTTTCGAAGCCATGATTTTCTTCTTGATTCTTTCTTACAATATTTTTTCTCCTTGATGAGAGTGATCGAACCCTGCCTTTTATATACTTTTTTCCTATTGACAATATTAAAACAGATGTGCAAATAAACACTTGTGAAATGAGTCAAAACTAATTATAAAATTAAGTGGTACGATGAACAAAAGAACCGGCTGCATTTTGACCGTGGGAAATTAAAAGTAACAGAGCGGCGTAACAAAAAAAGTAACGCCAGTTATTTGGCGTTCGACGAACGAAAAAAACAAATACAAGAGAGCAGGTGTACAAATTAAAGAACAGGTGTACAAATATAAGAAAACGCATAAATAATGCGAAAAAAATTGTAAAAGTTGCTGTTTTTTCGCAGCGAACTTTGCAATTGTGAGGTGGAAGAATTGAGAAAAATAAACATCTATCAAAAAAGACGTACACAAGATGATTCGTCAACCCTTCATTTAGATAAACGATAAAGCAAAAAGAAATAAATTAAAATCAACAACTAAGAAAAAACGTACACGCGAAGACATTTTCAACCTGCTATATAAATAAGTGATAAAGCGAAAAGAAGTTAAAAAAAAAAAAACTGGGAAAAGACATAAACACGAAGACTCATCAACTGGCCATATAAATAAATGATGAATAGGTATTGCAACCGAAAACAACCAAAAAACTATTAAAGTTCAAAAGAAAGAAGTTTCATGAGGGGGGGGGGGGGTAAAACGGAGTTTTAAAGAGAAGCAAAAAAGAGTTGTTATGAAAATCTTTAAGAAGAATTTTAGAGAGAGAACTTTTTATGATTGATAAATATTGGAATAAAAACAAGAAGTTTTATAAGTAAACAAAAGAGAAAAAGAAGAAATTTCTGAAAATCAGAAGAAGTAAACATACAAATAGAAATCAGAAGAAATATTGGATAAAAGAAGAATAACCAGAAGTTTTAAATAAAGAGATATTCGTATAAAAATAGAAGTAAAAAAAAAAAAGAGGGGGGGGGGGGGAAGTAATTGATAAAAACAGTATCGAACACTACGAGTAGAGAATATTATTTGTATTTTATAAACGTAATGAATAAAAGAGTGCTAACCATTACACACTGATAGAACGTTTATTGAGTTCTATTGTGTAATAGAATACGCCCCCCTCACACAATTGTAAATCTTCTTTTCTCAGAAAAACTCTCCCTACAAGAGTTTCGCGGTCCATTTATACTTTACAAGAATACGTCATAGAGGGGAACACGGGGTAAGATGACGAATGGGGTAAGATGACGACCTACCGTTATCTTTAAAACTCAACAAAATATGAAAGCTGACTAGCTGAGAGAGAAGTAGATTATATCTACTACATTCATTTTTTGCTTTCTTTATAAATATTATTATTCCGATAACAAGAAAAAAAGAAAATTTATCCACTTGTATTTGATTTATTTCATCATTACACCACCAGCTAAAGGTAAGAGAGAATTTCTTGTTCAGTTTGTTCAATTTGGAAGCCATACAAGTAGTAATAAGCTATGATAACTTATTCATGTAGAGTTCGAAATCATTTTGAAGATTGTGTAGCTTAGGGGCAAAATGAACGCCAGACTATTTTTCCAGACTATTTTCAATTTTTATAAGGTTTTTTTTTTATATATAATAGACGCTTAATAATTTTTTTACCACTTATTAATAAAGTTTTACTTATTGAAACAGCTATTGGCTAAGATATAAGTGCTTTTAAAAACGTTCGTCATCTTTCCCCATGTTCCCCTACATTCATAAAAAACCGCTCAAATTAATTTATAAACTACTTCCGAGCAGTGTAATTACTAGGCACTAGATAATCGGTATCGTGTAAGTTGATACCGAGAGGCATGATCTCAAATAGAGTGGTATCGCTTTCAGGCACTAGATAATCGGTATCAAATCTCGGTTCTCATATGGTATCGATACCATTCCTTACAGTATCGATATCATTATCACGCGTACTAGTATCGAAGGAATCGGTTATATCACTATTGACTCATAATTGATAGATAATCGGTATCGTATAAGTCGATACCGAGAAGGATGATCTCGAATAGTGTGGTATCGTTTATATACTTATGTATATAAACAATACCACACTATTCGAGATCATCCTTCTCGGTATCATCAGTATCGATTCGATGCCATACTATACCGATAATAAAGAATCGTGTGCTATCAAATGGTCGCATAGTCTCGTTTGATATCACTACTAAGACTTGCCGATTCTGGCGCATTCAAGATGGCGTCATGTTTTACGATTCTGGCGCATGAGCATTTTTGCGCATGCTCATGGGTATTTTTGCGTATTTCCATTTTTGTGGATTTTCATAATGAGATGACATTATGAAAAAAGGTAGTGAATGTGTTAATTTTTTCTTTGTAGTTCAAGTATGGAAAAAGATGTTTATATTTTTCTCTTCGCGTTTCTCTAATTCTTTGTGCATGTTGTTTTTGTGTTGATCATCGTATTTTCTATTCTACAGTAAACGATAGTGACGTATATATTGTGAAGATGTAAATTTTATATATCTGAAAATATATAAAATAGTTTTTAATGTGAATCTAAGAGTTCAGACGGGGCAGGTTTTTTAATTATATATTTATAATGTCTTGCTAGCATTTGTTTTTGATAATTTAAATTTTGTTCTTTTTCTTCAATTCTCATTTTGCGCATCTGATCATATTTCCACGACTCTATTTTACCTTTTTTTAGTTCATTTAATTTTTCTATTTCTTTTAACAATTTTTTATACTGTAGATATGCTTTAAACTCTCTACAAACTGCTTTGGAATCTTTATCAAGATGAATACGTTTTCTGATATATTGATCATAATTTTCGGAGCTGTATGTATGGTAGCTGTTTGATTTTTTATCAAAATATTTAAAGGAGTATGTCATTTTTTATAGCAAGAAAAAATTTATTTATATCATTTTAAAAAGTTTTTTTTCTTTGTACAATTTACAAGAGTTTATTCATAGAATAGCACCTAAAAAGGGAATGCTATTAAAGGGTGAGTTTGGTCCGAGAAGCAAACCAGCTCCAATAGATTCATATCCTCTTCCGCTTTTAACGTAAACTCCGTCTTTGAATGATCCTCCTTTAGGCCAGGGTGTTAAAAATAATCCGTTTCCTCTGTGCGTTCCTATTTTCATTCCATTTCCATTCTTTTTCAAATAAACGATACCTCTTCCTGCAATTTTATCAACCATAGCAGAACCTGCAGAAGATCCTACGCCTGCTAACAATCCGGTGGCAAGAGCTGGAACTACTCTTGTTGCAAGTGTACTACCCAACATACCTAATAAAGGTAGAAGAGCTCCAATAAATCCTCCTTTCACATTTGCGTTATGCTCCAATTGGGTTTTGCTCATTTTAATGGTGACTCCAACTCCTCGATGGAGAGCATCCAAAAGTTTTCGATGTTGATTTTGTGTTACAAGTAAAACGTCGTTTCCATTAAAATCATCTTTTGAAATACGGATGCTCACAGGTTTACCTGCTATCATTGATTTTTTTATTTTTTCAATCTGTCCCTGAGACACATTTAATTTAACACTAACATATTTGCTCATTTTTAAATGTGAGAAAAAATATTTATTTCACTTCTCGAATGAGATAACGGATTGTAATGTCCTCTCCACGAAAATCAACCAAATTTCCATTTTGATCAACAACGCGAGTGATCATTGTAGAAATTTCTGGAACCTTAACAGGGAGGAAAGTCAAATGAGTGGGTCTTTCGATGATTTTAAAACCAGGACCAACAGCTGGATAAAAAGAGTAGATGCAATTGAGTGGGGTTCCGTTGACGTAAGCAGACCCGATGACGTTGTTGAGGATTCTGATCGTGTTGATGCTTGAAATTCTAACAATATCGTCAGACTCGTATGTTGAATTGGAGTCCAATTGTCTTTTTGTAAATCCTAAAAGTGGGGCGATGCTGTTATCCACGTTCAAATCCATCAAATAATTCATTCCAAGTGTGATGCTTGATTTTAAAGTGTTTAAATTGGCTTCTATTTTTATGTTATCGGGAGAGTAGCTGATTTTATTTGCTGTGACGTAGCTGGAGCTTTGAGACGCATAATTTTTTATTGTGTTTGAGACAGTCTTTTGTAAATAATTGTTGATGTCTTTGATGTCGTAGCTACCGTCTGGAATGACGACGTTTTCCCAATGAACTCCATTGTTCATGCTATACCGGAAAGAATTGTTTTTGCTGATGATGTTTGGAAAGCTGTTGTACGTCTCAAGCCCAAAAAAAGCCATTTCATAAGTTTTTCCTTTGTCAAAAACGATTTTGTCTAAAAATTCTGTTATGATTACGTTGGAATTTCCATCCACGTCGATGATTATGCTTGACATTTTTTATTATGTAACATTTTTTAAATGGCTTCTTTTGGAAAATAAAAAGTGTCAAATCCGCTTCGATATTTTCCATTGTCTTTTTTTGACGACAAATCAATCACCGCAAATCCGTGAGGTTCAGACCAGCAATGATTGCAAAACTTTTTAAACTCTTCTATTTTCATATCGGTAGATACATGATCTCGATAAATGTGATCAATGTTTTTTGAGTCTTGAGGGAAGAGGCAAATAAAGTTGGTGTTTTCTCTGATCGTTTGTCTTGGGAGCATGAAATAATTTTGAGCGAGGTAAAAGCAGTCGACGTTAGAGTGTCTTCCTCGGATGTAATATTTTTCACATTTGTTTTGTTTGGTCAATTGCAAATCGTCAAAGATCATTAAATTGTTTTTGGATGAATCAAGATCTTCAGGATTAGGTACATCGTCAGCCGTTTCAAAAAATTCACACTCCATATCCTCGGTTTCGGAAAAATTTTTTGAAAGATCTTTGATAACACATTCAGGATCTAGTTTCAATTTTTCAATTTCGGTTTGTACCTTGAACAAGTCGAGAATTTTTTTTTTTTGGTAATTTTTTTTCGAACGAACTTTTTAGTATTTTGTACTCGGGTTGGAAAAGAGATTTTCCAAAAACTTGCAAATGGTTATAATCCAACCATCCAGGTCTGAGCAATAAATTGAGAAGCAACGTTGTTTTTCCACATCCGGATTTCCCAACGATGATTCCTCGAATGCTTCTCGGTAAAAGCTTGTTGTTGTTTCTTTTGATTTTTCCAATATTCCATGACAAATCAGACACTTCCATTTTTAGTTTAAAAATATTTTTTTTTAAATAAAATGTATTGTGTTAAATGCAAAAGGAAAACAGAAACGAATCATTTGAGAAACGAAATCACAAAAAACAACAGGCATATGGTTAAAGGGGCTTGTAACGTTTGCGGAACGACCAAATGTAAGTTTGTTTCTTCACATGCACTCAAAGGATCATCTTCGCATACGACAAAAGGAGGAGACTTGGTGGAAACGATTAACAATTTTTCAAAAAAAATAAAGCTTCCATGGGCAAAATTTCCAGGAGAAATGCACATTCCAGGAATGAATTTTGCAGGACCTGGCACAAACTTGGACAAAAGACTCACATCCACAGACATGTATCAAGAGTGGAGCAAACCGGTAGATCGAGTGGACAATGCAGCATACCATCACGATTTAGCTTATAAATATTTAAACGACGTTCAAAGCAGAAATGTAGCAGATCAAATGATGCTTGAAGAAATGAACTCCATTCCAAACCCTACTCAAAAAGAGATAAACGAAAGAAAACTGATCACTCCCATCATCAAAGCCAAAGCTAAATTCGGTCTAGGTGTATCTGTTAAAAAAAAGCACCGGAGAACCTGAAATGGACGGATCAGCTTGCAAACGAGCTTCATAAACCAGTCATTCATCATTTTAAAAGAAGAAAAGTGTTTGTGAACGACATGGATGAAATATGGGCTGTAGATTTGGTTGACATGCAATCGTTTTCAAAATTCAACAACGGGGTAAAATATTTGCTCATGGTGATCGACGTGTTTTCAAAGTATGGATGGATTGTTCCGTTAAAGAGTAAAACTGGAGTTGATGTAGCTAACGCTCTAAGCAAAATATTTGAGGAGAGAAGGTGTACAAAGATGTGGGTGGATAAAGGTAAAGAGTTTTATAACAAGCATGTACAAGCTCTAGGCGTGCAATTATACTCCACTGAAAACGAGGAAAAAAGTTCTGTTGTCGAGCGATGGAATAGAACGATGAAAGAGAGAATGTTTAAATATTTTTCATCCAACAATACCAATAAATACATTGATGTATTAGATGAAATGGTTGATAACTACAACCACACAAAACACTCTTCCATTAAAATGACACCAGTGGAAGCCAGTGATAAAAAGAATAAATATAGGGTTTGGATGAACCTGAATGGAAAGACGCAAACAGAAAGAGCAGAACCAAAATTTTCAATGGGAGACAAAGTGAGGATCGTAAAAAAGAAGTCTCATTTTGAAAAGGGGTATACACCGAGATGGACTGAAGAGGTTTTTACCGTGTCAAAAGTTCAGCATACGAATCCAACCACGTATAAAATCGCTGATGCTAACGGTGAAGAAATTAAAGGTACGTTTTATGAACAAGAAATGCAAAAGACCAATCAAGACATATTTAGAATTGAAAAAGTCATTCGAAAGCAAAAGAACAGATCTTTAGTCAAATGGTTTGGATATCCAGACTCTTTCAACTCATGGGTGAATAATGAAGAATTGATACGTTTGCAAAAATAGTCGCGTCGTTTTGTATGGCAAGAAAAAAAAAATTTTGATTTTGAGTTAAATAAAAATCTTGTATATAGAAAAGAAATGAATGCGACAATGAATGAGATGATTATAAAAATAAATGTGCTTGAAGCTGATATGTATGAATGCATGAAACATATTGACTTGAATAAGTTCATGTCTAAGTACCAATTGATGTTGAATGAATTGCGTTGTAGTATGTATGAAGCAGTGAATTTAGATAATATGGATGATATCATTGAAAAGATGTATTATCTTCATACTGAATTGGTTGATGATGAGTCTGAATTGGAACTGAAATTTCATTGGGATATGGAAAATATGGAATTGAAAACATACATAATTAACTTGTCTAGATACTGTGATATAACTCATAAAATGATTTATAAGATGAGAATTTTATATCCTGCTCGAAGGGTTAGGATAATAAAGAAGTGAAAAAAATTTTTATTTTGAGTTAAATAAAAATCTTGTATATAGAAAAGAAATGAATTTTATTACAATTGAAAATTTTGATGAGAGCAAATTATCAGTTGGAGAAATTTACGCAGCGACAAAACCAGTAGTCTATCAAAAAGTACCAGTAAAATATTCTTATCCAAGTGGAGATGGTCCTCTTGTATTACGAACACCTATATTATTTTCGTATGGTGTGTGTGAGAATAAAGATCCGACAACACAAAAATTGACTGGGTATTCCATGTCCTTTGTTTGCTTTGATGCTAAAAAGGGTAAAACTGAAGAAGAAGCAAATTTTATTAGTACAATGGAAAAGATTACTTTGTTTATTAGAGGTGAAGTAGATAAATTGTCAGCCAAACTTAAAAAAGGAGGAAGAAAAAAGCAAATTAATTCAGACGAATTGAGTATTTTAAAATATAAGCCTGATCATCCTGAAGCAGCGCCAGTGTTTTATGCTAAAATGTATATTACTAAAAGATCTAAAAATTTCCATGAATCCGCAAGCGAATTTAAAAATGAAGACGAAATATTCATTACTTCTACATTTCATAGAAGGAAAACAGCTCTTGATATAAAAAATGGAGTCAAAGGAGAACGTAGTAATAAAAATTTGGTCAACTCTTCTGGATATGATTTTATCAACCAACGATGTTACGCTATTGGAGGACTTAGAATTGAGGGGGTGTATATTGGTCCTTCGATTGTGTCTATTCAAGTTAAACTGGTCGAGGCAGTCATCGTGAAAAATGCATCTTTGTCTCATAGCATCATGATGTGTGAAGACTTGGATTTAGAGGTAAAAGAATTAGACGAGGAAATGTAAAAAGCACAAAAAACTGAAAATAAAACGACTTAAAACATTTTATTTTCATATTAAAAAATGCATGCCCCACACAAGTTGCTTAAAAACAGCGCCTCAGTAGAGATTCACAATTTTAATTTCCAACTGAGTCATTTAGAGGATAGAATCAAAGAGTTGGAACGAAAAAATACGAAAAACATTATTGTAACAAAGAAAAAGTTGGATTATCCTACCTATTTCAACACCAACAGACAGCACGAGATTTTTGCTCAACAAGACATTAAATTTCTTCCTGTATCTCACAAGCAGATATCGTTGTCTGTAGGTTTACAATTAGAAAAAGGAATTGCTGTCGTCACTTTGATGGATAAAATAAGCAACCAATTGAATTATTTCAAAAACGATGCTATTTTTTCCGAGTCTGTGGATGACATAGTTATGACCATACACAATTATAACAACCAGGAAGTCATCGTTAAAAAAGGTGAAAAGCTTTGTAAAATAAACTACATCGATTCGAATTAAAAAAAATGTGTCTTTGTTAAAAAGATGGAGATAATCAAAAACACTGAAAAAATTTATCCAGTTCTTCCAACGGCACCATCAGATGGAGGGCATTTATATCGACTTCAAAAAATCAGTGAGATCCAAAAAGAAATAGAGGATGAAAAAGTGAAACGAATGGCTTTGAGTAAAAAATACCATCGAGCGGCAAAAATAATTCGTTTCACCGACGACGGATTACAAACGGTATGCATTGGTTTAGGGGTTACAGGGATTGCACTTTTATCAACCGTTGTTGCTACTCCAGTTTCGATTGCGTGTGAAGGGGTTGCTGTTGTATTGGGAGCTTTATCCATTTTCGGAAATCATCAGAACAAAAAAATGATGATAAAGGCTGAAAAGCATGAAAAATTGAAAGTTCTTTCCGAGTCAAAATTGAATACGATTAGTGACCACATTTCAAAATCTCTTATGGATGGATTTGTGAGTGATTCCGAGTACGAGCTCATTCTCAGCGAGCTTCAAAAATTCAAAGTCATGAGTGAAGAAATCCGAACCAAGACAAAAAGCGTCATTGACGAATTGACTAAAGAGTCGTTGATCCAAAAAGGAAGAGAAGACGCGATAAAAGCATTCAACAACCTGTTTAAAAAATCATCATAATTTTCCATGGGATTCATAGAATCTAAGAAAAATTAAAGAATCAAGAAATCGTAAACGCAATCGAGTTTTTGTTTTAAGTTTTTTTCTCCATATTCTAAAAATGTCTTTTTTTAGAATACAAGATCCTGAAAAGCGAGATGAGATTTTGAGAGAATATAGAGCTAATAGAGAAAAGCTTTACAATGAGAGTCTCAACACCAACATTTCAGATGCAAATTATCAGACTGATTTGAGCAAGTTTTTTAAGCCTCTGATTGAAAGCAATGAGAAGACGTTCAAAAAGATAAAATCCGAGGTTAAAAACGAGGTTAAAAACGAGGAGGAGAGCATCAAGCAAGAAGCGTCTTTAGAGTCGTCTTTTTTTCCTGAGGATGATCAGTTCATAAAAAGTTTGTTTGATCTGGACACAAGAGCTGAATTTAAAAGAAGCTTTAAGAACAAGTTTGAATTGAGCAAAAGCGATGGTCAATATACGATTGGAAAAATGGGGGTGATGTTTGAAGGAAACGATATGATTGTTGGAGGCGAAAGGTATGAAGGAACCAAAGGTCTTTGGGAGTTGATGACCAATCCAAACGTTTCAAAAAACGTGACAGCAGAAGATGTGGATAATTACTCGAAAATTTTAATAGAGAGTGAGGCTGTAAAGTCGGATGCGAGACACAACAAGCCTAAAGCAACAGAGGTTGAGAAATACAATAAATTCATCATACCTATTGAAAACAAACTTAAAGAAAAAAAAGGTCATGGTTTGATTATCCTTTCGAGCGATCCTAATGCGTTGGTGGAAAAACTTCAATTGAGTATTGCTGCAGGACATGCTGGAAATATAGCATCGAGAAACGAAGCCGTTGCCATTTGTGACGAGCTTTTGAGACAGGGTGAAATTAACAAAGAGCAATACAGAGCGATTCAAAAATACATCGAGTCGTGAAAACGGATTTAAAAATTCGAAGAATTTCCATGAATCCAAAGGATTTAAAAATTTCACAAGTGAAATTCCATTGATCCGCAAACGGATCTAAAAAAATATTTTCTCATTTTAAAAAATGCTCATTGTGAACAACAGAAGATATTTTAAAAAGAACGTTGTTGGAGGTGGAGGAATCATGGACGCGATTAAAAATTTTTTGAGGAGAATGGCAGCTTCAAACGCTTCACGATCGTCTCTTCATTTATTGAGAAAAGCAGCCGCAAGCGAAATTGGAAGAGAAGCAATCACAGCCGCCAAATCAGCTGGAAAAGAATTAGCCTCTTCAGCTATATCCACTGCTAAAGACGTTGCCATCGACAAAGGAAAAAAAGCGCTTGAAAAAGTTTACGCCAAGACAGGAACAGTGAATCCAAACCAAATACTAACCACGAATGTAAACGAAGAGGTAAAGACTGATCATTGGATTAATCCAATGGAAGAGCTGTATAAAAAAATGCTTGGTTCTTCCATTCAAGTGAAAAAGAAAATGACGAAAAAGAACGCGGCTAGAATCCAAGATCTCGTTAAAATGGGGAGCGGGCTTTTGATTGCTTGATTATTTAAACCCTTCATGTCCATGGAAAAATCTTTGATTTTTTTTAACAAATCAAAAATGACATAAATTTTTTTTTCTCATTTTAAAAATGATAAACACCGATAGATTAAGAGTTGATGAAATGCCAGAGTATGACACTGGAATTGAAAAAATCAACTTTTTCGAGTACCACCCAACAGTCCTCGATTTAAATTCTTCAGGATCGATCGATTTTGAAATTGATTGTCAATCTGTGCATACAGTTCCGTCTGAGGCTTACATACTTGTTGAAGGGGTTCTCAAAAAAGCGGATGGAACAGCATACACAGCAGCAGACAACATTGCTCTGGTAAACAACGCCATCATGTATTTGTTTAGCTATGTCACCTATGATTTAGAAGGGCAACAAGTGGAAAAGGTCATGTATCCAGGTCAAGGAACAACCATGCTCGGATTGTTGAAATACCCTTTTAGTTTTCAGCTTGCAGATGGATTGAAGCAAATGTGGTATAAAGACACTTCAGCCGCCACCGGAAATTCAGGATTTGTTATTAGGCGAGACCACTTGTTTGCAGACACGACATCCATTGGCGCATTTTCGTTCAAGATACCATTAAAACACATTTTTGGTTTTTGCGAAACTTACGACAAAGTTGTTTATGGATTCAGACACGTCATTAAATTTGCAAAAAAAGATTACGACGACGCCATTTACAGAGCTGAGACTGTTGCTGCAGGAATGATCGACCTTAAAAAATTCAGACTTTTTATGCCTAGAATAGAGTTGGATGTTTCGAATAAATCAGAATTCTTGAAATTAATGGCAAGTAAAATTAAAATCCCGGTAGCTTATAAGTCAAACAGAGTCGAAAGACAGGTCGTTCCTGCTGGTCTTACAGAATTTACTTGGACTCTTGGAAGAATCGTAGACAAAAGCGTTCCGAGATATATCGTGTTTGGGCTTCAAACAAACAAGAATTCCAGTCAAATTTTAAATCCAGCCATTTTCAACCATTGTGATGTCAGCAATTTTTTCGTAACCGTCAATGGAATAAAATATCCATATTACGATTACGATTTGAATTTTGGAGAAAAGAGAATTACCATGGCTCATTCTGACGCGTTCTCTTTTGACGATAAATATTACGGTACAAACGAACTTGTTTGTCAATCTGGTTTGACTCTGCTTGAATATAAAAATTTGTATCCGTTGTTTTTTGTAGACATTAGCAAGCAAAAAGAAAGAGTTGTTTCTGAAACGGCAGAATTGGTGCTCAACCTCAAATTTCGAACAGCAGTACCAGAAAACACCGTTATTTTTGCAGTGATCATTTCAGACAGATTGATCACTTTCGAATCCAACGGAACCAGCATGAACGTTGTTTATTAGGTTTAAAAGACCGTCATGAGATTCTTAACAAAAATGATTTAAATAAATTTTTTTCTTTTTAAAACTAAAACATGAGATATACAAAAAATTATCTGAAAAATTTGCTTATGGAAAATGGAATCACATTAACCTCAAACAAATTGTTACCTTTGATGATGATTGCGATTGATAATAATCTAATAAGTAAAGATTCGCTTTTGAAAGGTGTAAAAGAACACAGGGCAGTGGGTCGACCGAAAAAAGAAATAAAAATGAAAAATGAGAAAACGGAAAAAAAACCGATCGATCCAAAATACGAGAGGCTTGCTTCAATTCGAAATAAACCTGTGTCTGTGAAAACAACCAATATGGAAACCGGGGAAGTGACTGAATACAAATCCCTTTACAAAGCAATGAAAAAGACAGGACATGGATGGAGATATTTAGAACGTCGAAATGGAAAAGTGGAAGATGGAATAAAGATTGAAATTTTAAATTCGGAAAAGCTAGAAAGAAAAAGTCCGTGAGAAATGTAAAAATTTTTTCAATTCTTTTTTCAGAGAATTGAAAAGAAATAAAAAATATTAGAAAAAATGATTTTGGGTTAAATAAATTTCTTGCTATATTAAAAATGGAAAACAAAACGTTGAAAGAATTGCGAGAAATCGCTAAAGATCAAAAAATAAGAGGGTATTCTAAAATGAGAAAAGGTGAGCTTATAATGACTTTGCAACCTTCAAGACCTGTAGTAAAACCTCCTATTGCTCCGAAACCAGCAATCATTCCACCAAGACCTGTGGTAAAGCCTCCTATTGCTCCGAAACCAATTCATTTGCAAAAACACATCCTTGATGAACCGGTTTTAGATTTAACACCTGCCATAACACCAAAACCAGTCATTCCACCGAGACCTTCATTTTTTTCAAGTCTGAAGGCAGCTGCAAAAAGTGTGGCGTCGTATGTTAAAACTAAGTTTGATGATGTTAAAGATTGGATAGAACCCTACGTTCCTGAAGTAGTCAAGGAGAAGGTAAGCGAATCAGCGGAACAAATCGATAAAAAGATACAGTCTATCAAATCACTTGTATTAAAAACAGTGTATAAACAACCCTTGTCAAAGCCTTATAAAATAAAATTCAAGTTGACTGAACATTCAGCGGAGGGTTCTGTGAGACAATTTTCTTATAGACCTTCTTCTCGATATAACGACCTTGCAACCTTTTTTAATTTGGTGAGAGAGTCTGCCATTCAAACCATGGAAGGAGAAAGAAATACAAAGGTAAGAATTATTTTAACGTGTGAAATGAAATCTGTAAGCATGATGACTGGTGAAGAAGTGACTCGAGAAGCGAGCTTTTCATCAAGATCAGAGATTATTCTAGCGACTACGGATGTAAGAGAGCTCATGGGTGAAATGGAAGAAAAAGTCTTGGAAAATAGTGTTAAATACAATGCTTTAGGATCTAATTGCACTATATCTAAGATTTTAAGAATGGACATTAACTTTACTGATTACGAGCCTATCAGCGGTTCTTCCTATATTGAGTTGTCTAAAGAGCTGAAAGACAAAAAGGCGATCATCAACATGGAAAACAAGGACGATCAATGCTTTAAATGGTCAGTCACTCGAGCGTTGAATTTAAAAAATAGAGACAACGAAAGAATTGATAAAGACTTGGTTCTAAAATCAGAAGAACTGAATTGGGAAGGAATAGAGTTTCCTGTCAAGCTTAATAAAATCAATAAGTTTGAGAAAAATAATCCAGACATTAGCATCAACGTCTTTGGGTATGAAAATAAAAAACTTTACCCTTTGAAAATATCTGACTTTGTAGATCGAAAGCACTGCATTGATTTGTTGCTTATTTCAAACGAAGACACTGACCATTACTGTCTCATTAAAAGTTTGAGTCGGTTATTATCTACACAAACATCAAATCATCAGCACAAAATGTATTATTGTAGAAATTGCTTACAAGGTTATGACCAGGAAGAAAAGCTTCAACAGCATCAACCTTATTGCTATGACAACGATGCAGTAAGAATCGAACTTCCTAAAGAAGGAACGACCGTTCATTTTAAAAACTATAACAAGTCTATGAGAGTTCCATACGTTGTATATGCAGACTTTGAAAGTTTCATCAAACCCATCGAGGATAACACTGAATATAATCATAAAGAGTCGTACACCAGACAATATCAAAAGCACGTTCCAAGCTCCTTCTGCTATTATATCAAATGCTTTGACGATAGCCTTTACAAAGGAGAACCAGTCATGTACACAGCTGAAAGCGAAGAGGATGACGTAGCTCAAAAGTTTATAACCATGCTTGAATCCGACCTTATAAAGATTCTCGACAAGATTGATATAGTAAAAAAGAAAGTGGTAACGGATGAGGATGAAAAGAATTTTGAGACTGCAACTCTATGTCATATTTGTGAATCAGATCTTAACAGTGACAAAGTGTGGGATCACTGTCATTTAACTGGAAAGTATCGAGGAGCTGCTCATAACAAATGCAACTTGAATTATAAACTTCCAAAATTCATACCCATCATTTTCCATAATTTGTCCGGTTATGACAGTCATTTGTTCATCAAGAAATTAGGTGGAAAGCTCAATTGCATACCCAACAATGAAGAAAAATACATCAGCTTCTCTAAACAAATCAAAGTAAGAGAATTTATTAATAAGAAAGGTAAACTTCAGGAAGTATGGAAAGAGCTAAGGTTTATCGACAGCTACAGGTTCATGAGTTTCAAGTTAGAAGATCTAGCTAAAAATCTAAACAACGACCAATGCAAAAACGTTGCTCAATATTACTATGGAGAAAAGTTTGATTTATTAAGAAAAAAAGGTATTTACCCTTATGACTGGGTAGACTCGATTGAAAAGTTCTCCGAAACGCAATTACCTCCTATTGAAGCGTTCTATTCCAAACTGAATGATGAGGGAATAAGCTGTGAAGACTATGCGCATGCAAAAAACGTTTGGAATGTATTTGGATGTAAAACGTTTAAAGATTATCAAGAACTGTACAACAAGTCAGACGTTCTGATACTTGCTGATATCTTTGAAAATTTCAGAGACGTGTGCCGTACCTATTACAAGCTTGATCCTGCTTGGTATTACACCTCACCTGGTTTGGGTTGGGATGCCATGTTAAAACTAACTGGAATTCGGTTAGAGCTTCTGTCTGATATTGATATGCTTAATATGATAGAAAAAGGGATACGCGGTGGAATTTGCATGATCAGCAAACGACATGGAACTGCTAACAACAAATACATGAGTGATTATGATCCTTCACAACCTTCGAAATTCATTCAGTATTTAGACGCAAATAATTTATATGGATGGGCTATGTGTAAGCCTCTTCCTTTTAGAGGATTCAGATGGATGACTGAAGATGAACTTTTAAATTGGAAATCCATGCCTTGTATTCTCGAAGTTGATTTAACCTATCCCGAAAGCCTACACGATTTACACAACGACTATCCTTTAGCTCCTGAAAGACTAAAAATTAATAAAGTGGATAAGCTCGTTCCTAATTTAAACAACAAAGAAAAATACGTCATTCATCATGAAAACCTAAAACTCTATGAACGACTTGGATTGATCACTACTAAAATTCATCGAGGTGTCACCTTTGAAGAAGAACCCTTCATGAAACAATACATCGATCTCAACACTGGATTAAGAGCAAAAGCTAAAAACGAGTTTGAAAAAGAATTTTTTAAACTCATGAATAACTCTGTCTTTGGAAAAACCATGGAGAATATTCGAAAGCATGTTGATATTAAACTAATCACCACAAGAAAAGAAGTCTTGAAATTGTCAAGAAAGTCTAATTATGATAGAAATACCATTTTTGATGAAAACCTTACTGCAGTTCATATGAAAAGAACAAAACTCTTTTACAACAAGCCTGTTTACTTAGGACTAAGCGTTCTAGACATAAGCAAAACTTTGATGTTTGATTTCCATTACAACTATATCAAACCTAAATACGGAGATCGCGCGAAACTACTCATGACTGACACTGACTCGCTCATTTATGAAATCGAAACGGATGATTTTTATCAAGACATTTCTGGCGATCTTGAAACCAAATTTGACACGAGCAACTTTTCTAAAGACCATCCTGCTATTGAAAACGCTGGGTTTAAAGTAGGGTTAAATAATAAGATTATCGGTATGTTCAAAGACGAGGCTGGTGGAAAAATAATTAAAGAGTTTGTTGGACTTCGTCCTAAGCTCTACTCTTACAAAACCTATGAAAAAGAAGAGAAAAGATGCAAAGGGGTTAAAAATAAAGTCGTTCAAAAACACATCACTCATCAAGATTATAAAGACTGCTTATTCAGTGGAAATGAAAAGCTTGCAGCTATGAACGTTATCCGATCACATCAGCATAACATTTACACCGAAGAAATCAACAAAGTCGCACTCAGCGCTAACGATGACAAAAGACACATCTTGCAAGACGGAATTCACACGCTAGCCCTTGGACATTACAAACTAAAACCATGCTTTACATTTATGGACTATGATGATGATGACAAAAGACACATCTTGCAAGACAACATTACGATAGGCATTCAACCTTGTTTTAATTTTATGGACTATGATCAACTCTTTGGCTATGATGATGATGACAAAAGACACATCTTGCAAGACAACATTACGATAGGCATTCAACCTTGTTTTAATTTTATGGACTATGATCAACTCTTTGGCTCAGAACACGAGGTAGAGGCAGATGCAAAAAGCTTGATCGCAGAGTGCAGAAAGATTATCGAGGAAAACAAAGAAATTTCAATTAAGTCAAAATGCTTGATCGCAGAGTGCAGAAAGATTATCGAGGACACAAAAAGGTAAGTCAACAAAAATGAAGGAGAAACAAATTTAAAAAAATAACAAAGTAAAAAAATGAGAAACAAAAAAATAAATGTGGAGGGAATTGTTTTACCAAACGAGGCTTTATCCACTATTCAGTTGATGGAAGCAGCAAAAAAACTAAAAATAAAAAACTTTCGAGGAGTTTTTGTCAGAGACGCGTTGCCAAAAAAGCCAAGAAAAAAAGAATGTGGAATTGTCAACACGGGTGATTCGAGCACAGATGGGTTTCATTGGGTGTGTTGGTTCAAAGACGGAGACAAAAAGTTCAGCTTTGACTCTTACGCTCAACCACCTCTCGTCGAGCTCGTTGACTATTTGAAAAGTCCTGTCTTTTACAACAGTGAAAGGGTACAATTTGGAAACACGTCTTATTGTGGTCACTTGTGTCTTTACGTCTTGAAAAAATGCGAAGAGGGAGACAGCTTTCAAGACGTTGTCAACACCCTTTGGTGAATTTTTTTAGATCTGCAAACGGATTTAAAAATTCGAAGAATTTCCATGTATCCAAAGGATTTAAAAAAATTTTTCACCATTAAAAAATGATTGACAAATTCAACAGAAACGAATTCAGTGCTTATTTTGATAATCTTGCATCAGACTCAGCCAGCAACGTTTATATTAAAACGGACGGATCGAGCACCATCACTGCAGATTTGGATTACAACTCTCATAAAATCATCAATTTGGGTGAACCGACTAACGCACACGATGCTGCTACGAAAAATTACGTAGACAATCACGTGACAGGCGGTACTGGAACTGTAGTGGGAACTACAGATTTGGATTTGAACTTTCACAAAGCCATCAATTTGAATGAGCCAACTAATTTACATGACGCTGCCACCAAAAACTACGTTGATGTGAGTTCGAGCCAGTGTGTTAAAACGGACGGATCTAGCACCATCACTGGAATCATTGACATGAACTCTCACAAGTTGATCAACGTTTCCGACCCCACCGCTTTAAAAGACGCAGCGACAAAAGGGTATGTAGACACCAAAGTCTCTTACAACACTATTTCATACACCGACATTAACATGACGTCGCACAAATTAACTAATTTAGCAGAACCCACATCAGCTTCGGATTCAGCTACGAAAAATTATGTGGACACGCATGCTTCAGGTGGAACGACTGTTGGAAATGCAGATTTGGATTTGAATTCACACAAATTGATCAATGTGACTGATCCAACCAACGCGCAAGATGGAGCGACAAAGAATTATGTAGACTTGTTGTTGCAAAAATCGAGTTTGACCAGTGTCGTTCCAGGATCCAGTTTTACCAGTTTGGGATTGAAGTCTCAGACGGTGGCGGCACTAACCACTTCTCCTGTGTTTGCGTTTTCTGGAAAATCTGGAGTACTGAGAAGATTGTGGTTGGCTTTATACAGCTCCTCTGGTACGAATATTCCAGGTCAAGTTTTCATTCGAATCTTTACTGACGGAGAAATCAATGTAGGGAATTATGCAGAAACCACGGAAGGAATTGGAGTGGATCAAACAGGACTTGCTACCGATTTGCTTTTTTCACCATTGGGAGGAGCTTTTTACGCCAATTCTTTGCAGGGATGCAACATGTATAACACCACTTCCTTGGGAGGATATTTCACATTAGACATGCCTTTCAGAAACGACATCTCAATTCAACTCGTCAACAAAAATGCAACAGCCATCACGTATTGGATTCAACCGTTCATTTCCACACTTGCTTCTATTCCTGCAACCATCCCTCTTTACAAGCTGTACTGCAGAACGTTTCGATATATGGATACCACTTACGGTAGCGAATACGTTTTGCTGAACACCAGCGGGAAAGGAAATGGTGTCTCGTTGAAATACATCAGGATGCACGTCATTGGAGCCTCTGGAAACTGGTGGGAATCAAGAGTTAGAATGTACGATGGGAATGTACCTCCAGGTAACGGCTCTGTACTTACTCCTTGGACACCGTACAACACCAACAATTACACGTATTTTCCTGGTTATGACGGTGACAGCACATGCATCTTTTCCTCCTCAGGATTGGAAGATTTTTATTTGTCCTCATGGAATGGAGCAAATTTGACTTCATTCAACAACAAATCGACTGGACTGCTGTATCAATCCACTTCATCCATCGGCTCTACATCTACCATCTCTTTTTACAGAAATTTCGGAGAAGCAGATTCTATGCCTACTGTCGCAGCTGGTAGAAGACTTGTTGTCACGCTCAACTCTGGTGATGCTCAAGTCGGTCAATCCGGAAGCTTTTACCTTCTTCTAGGACAAGCCTATTATTATGCATAAAAATCGCAGATTTTCCATGAGTCTAATGTACAGATAAAAGAAAAAAATTGAAAATGACTTAAATAAATTTCTTTTCATATAAAAAATAACAATGAGTATGTCAGATAATGAATTTTTAGAAGATCTCTATGAAAGCGAAGACGACGATAGTTCTGTTGCTGAGGATAGGCCTTACAATAGACTTATATTTGTTGACGCTGAAGATGATGATGATCCTGAAGATTTGCCTTACAATGGACCTTACAATGATACTATAGTTTTAGATTACAATTCGATGAGTGTTGAAGAACAAAATGAATATGATGATTATATATATAATGAATTGTTACAAGATATGCGTAATGAAACGGGTGGAAACAACTTTATCATTTACATCAATGATGAGGAGGAGAAAAGAAATAGATTAAAGATTGAGGCGTTGATTGAAGGTTTTAAAAAGGATGAATATAGAGTGTGTGCTTCTGCTGCTTAAAACGATAATCATTTTATTCTTTACATGTGAGTAATAAAATGATGTATAAAAATCGTAGATTTTCCACGGTTTCAAAGAAACTAAAAATCACTTGCGAAATTCTATGGATCTATTATACAGATGAAATAAAAAAATGAAAATGACTTAAATAAATTCTTCTTGCTATAAAAAGATGAGTATTACAGAACAAGAAGAATTTGAGGAATTCCTTTACAGTGAACTACCGGAAATAATTAATCCCACTTTTGATCCAGAATTACACAGAATGGCTATACAATTCCACGATGATCAACACAAAAACAACATGCACAAAGAATTAGAGAAACGCGAAGAGAAAAATATAAACATCTTTTTCCATACTTGAACTACAAAGAATAAATTAACACATTCACTACCTTTTTTCATAATGTCATCTCATTATGAAAATCCACAAAAATGGAAATACGCAAAAATACCCATGAGCATGCGCAAAAATGCTCATGCGCCAGAATCGTAAAACATGACGCCATCTTGAATGCGCCAGAATCGGCAAGTCTTAGTAGTGATATCGATAAGAAAAAAAATAAAAATGTGAATTTGTAAATTTATTATGAACAAAATACAAATAAGAAAGCTTTTCTGAGGTTTTGTAAACATTTTTTAACCATCTAAATGACATTGGCTCCTATTCGTTATTTTTTCCTTTGTTGGATTTTTGTTGTTACTTGAGAAGTTTCTTCTATTAATGTTGGCCCTCACTTTCTGATTTCGTGGGACGTTTTTTTGATATGATTCTCAAGAGTGAAATAGTTCTGCATTATAACAACAAGTTTATCTGTCTCGTCACTATCAAGATTGTATCTATGACCAGTGATGACAAGACCAGAAGCAGAAAATGCCTTTTCAGATGATATAGAGGTCGGTGGAGTTGCCAACCAGGATCTTGCAACACCTGAGAGGACAGTTCATTTGCATGCCGCTTCTACCATGCCAAAGTGTCAGTATTACCTCCATTTTTGGACTTTTTTGGTTTTTGGTATTTGTCCATTTCCAATTAATTGGTAGATTTCCGAGTGTCTAATGTGAGGTAGTATCTTCTGATAGTATAATGTGAGTATCTTCCTAATCCTTCTCCATCGCTAAGATGATTCTAATTTCATCTTCCTCCCAATTTTGAGTATTATCAATATCGGAGTCCTCACCAGCATTATAACTGTTAGAGCTTGAGACAGATGATGACGAATTCTCAAAGTGTTCTTTAGTTGTGGGGTTGTTGTCAATGATTTTTTTGGATATTTTTTTTATCAACATCAACAAAGAGATGTTTACGGAAAAATGGATAAAGATAATGACCTTGTGCAAATGCGGGGAGTTTACCACCTTTGCCTAGGACTTTTACATGCCTATGTGATACTTGTGCTGTTGTTAATCTACTAATATCAGTAATCAGACAATAACGATTTCTTTTTTTTTCTTCATCTGATATAAAAAGCAAAAGAACAGTTAATTTAACATAGGTTTTCGATCCGGGATTATGGAACCGAGAAAAACGGCAAGTTGGTGATAAAATCCTGTCCTAACATCAGTTTTTTTATTTGCAAAAAAAAAGAAATGGGAAAGTTATTTAAAAAAAAAAGTCACCTTATGCAATAATTTATTTAAAATTTAATTTGTCTTTTAATAGTTGTGACTAAGTTTTAAATAATGTTTTTAATCTTTGCATAGATTTTTTAATTAATCATTTTGTTAATTAGTGTGTAATTAGTATTCAACTGAATGTGTAAATAAAAAGATTCACTTTGAAGAATAATTTAAAATGTCTGTTCGACAAAATCAATCTTATGTTTGGCATTACTACAATTGATTGAGAGAAAGTACTGCAAAGTGTATTAAGTGCATTAAGATTTTAGCTTTCAAAGGATGGTCTACAAGTGGGTTATCTTGTCATCTCTAAGCAAATCATGAAATTTTTGACAATTAATGTGAAAGTGAAGAACCACTTCAAAAAATAAACAAAAATTTGAACAAAAAATTTCTTTATTCTTCATGAAGGAATCAGACACCTTTAAAAAAATTGTTTCAAAATTTGCTAAAGATGAAATATCTATTCATTCAATTTTCAACAGTATTGGATAAAGGACTAATACTACCAAAAAACAAAGCAATCGTAATGCCACTAGTCCATCATTAATATGACTTGATTCGGGAAGAAACTAAGCGCATAAAATTGAGGAAAAGAAGCAAAAAATAGGCGTTTCACTGGATGAGTTTACTTCGTCAAGGAATCGACAATACATGAACATAATTTTGGTATGGTTAGGATGTCAGGTGCATTTTCTGCTGAAAAATGTCTTGGAATTCTTAAAAATCATTTGGCTGAGCTTGATCAGGATGTTGAAACTTCAATTGTTTTTCATGGGCTGATTGTCTGCATTGGAACATCAGCATTGCTATGCTTATCCCTTTCAGCTTGCAGTGTGTGTGATGTATTTTATTTTTCCATAACTATTCCTGATATGAAAGAAGAAAACACAGCTTTTAATGATGGTGGTGATGAAAACATTTACAATGATGACTTTGATATTAATCAAGTTGAACTATAAAAATTTAATATTTCAAATTTCAAATTGCTTATAAAAATAAAATACAAGTTCTGGTGAAGAACCGAGCTGCGATACTAAATGATATCATCAGTACCGAAAGTATACTGATATAACCGATACCTTCGATACAAGTATTGCGTACTCTCGATATCGATACTGTAAAGTATCGTATCGATACCAGACGAGAATCAAGATTTGATACCGATTAAAAAACTGCTTTAAAGAATTTTTGCAAATGTTTTTACAATTAACACTGATAGTGTAGAAAAGAAGAAATGACAAAAAATATGATACAGAATTTTCTTTAAAAGTTGTGCTGCTGTTGTAAAATTTTTAGAAAAAAGTTTAAGTATAAAGGTGAAGCTAACTGTTACATCTGTGATGACTAAAGGCAGTATTTTAAAGGATGATGTTAATGTTGATGAAATTCCATTTCATTCTGAAATAGATGTAAATTTGGAAGGAACTAACTTTGATGACCTAACATGACTGATCGTGCAATGGAAAACATTTTTACATTTCAACCGTCTGCCAATGGTTGTTAGTTTTATTAGTATTTCTACAAATTGATACTGTTAATTAATGTCAATTAAGTCTGATTCATTAAAGGCAGGTTTATATACACCACTTTCTGAAAAGTTAGCATCAAAAGCACAAGCATCGTTACGGTGTTTGCATCACGAGGACGAAAAATATTTTCTTTGGTTTATGTTAAGACCAAATATCATAGAGGAAATAACAATGAATGATTTGATAAAGATTCTTAAAAGCCATGAGAATGAATGAGATTTGACGAGTATCCTGTAGATGCAAACTCCATAGGAAAGTTTGAAAAACAAAATCCAGAAATAGTAGTACGTGTCTTTGGTGGAAGAAAGGTATAGTAAAAAAGTCTTATGATGATCTTATGATGGAAGAAAGGTATACCCTATTAGAATAAGTGGGATTATTTGACTTATGTGGTATTGTTTAATTAAAATATGTTAAATTAAATGTTCTTTTGCTTTTTATATCAGATGAAGAAAAAAAAGGAAATCGTTATTGTCTGATTACTGATATAAGTAGATTAACAACAACACAAGTATCACATAAACATGGTAAAAATTTTTTCTGTCTTTGAAAAATGTAATGAAAATCTTATGATGTTTTTGCTCCTTTCATAAACAAGATTCTCTAGATAAACATTAAGAATATTGTTGTAAAAGCAACCTTATCAAAGTAAAAATCCCAGAAAAAAGAAGTATATATATTTATATTTTAAAAATTATAAAAAAATGCCAAGAGTACCTTATATGCTGTACCGTACCGTATATGCTGACTTTGATTCCATCATAAAACCTATTGATGTCAACAGTCAGTGAAGATGTCTCTGAGAAGTTTGTAGAGATGTTGGAGTTGGAAACATTAAAAAATAAGTGGTATTAGATTTTTTACTTACTTAATGATGATAACAAAGACTTTGAAAGTGAAACAAAGTGTTAGATATGCGAGAGTAAATTTAAGCAGATTGATGAAAAAGATTTCATTGTCACTTTATTCTTATTTCATTATTACTGGAAAAAAAAGAAAGAAAAAAAAAATGCTTTAAGAGTATGGCTAGCTGTTTTTATTTGTAAAGGTGATTGATAAAAAGATAAAAAGGTAAGAGATCACTGCCACCATACTGATAAATATAGAGGAGCAGCACACGATTCTTTTAATCTCAATTTTAAGGAGCCCAGATTCATCTCAATTGTCTTTTCCGGTCTTACTGGATATGATGATCACTTATTCATAAAAAATCTAAAAAAAAAAATAAAGATAATGTTAAAAGGAGCTGAAGAATCCACGGAGCTAAGCTCTAGCTCTAAAAGACCCAAGGTGCGAAGCTCTAAAAAGAAAATAGAACTATAATTTATTGATAGCTTTTGATTTATATCAACTAGTATTAGCTAGTCTAGCTAAAAATCTTCATAAAAATAATTTTAAATCTCGTGCAAAATTTTTCGAGTCTAAATACCTAGATCTACTTTTACAAAAAGGGTATTTTCAAATGAATATAAGACAAGTAAGCATTTTACTCTAGACTTGGTGAAGATAATAGTGATGAAGATTATCCACATGCAAAAAAAGTATGGAAAAAGTTTTTAATCTAAAACTTTTAGAGACTATCATAATATTTATAATATATCAGATGTTTTATCATTGACTGATATTTTTGAGAATTTTCGAGACGAGTGTATAGATGATATATGATGATATATATAGTGTATATATGATTTAGATCCTACATGGTATTACACTGCTCCTAGACTAGCTTGGGATGCTGCTCTGCAAGTAACTAATGTTTAATTTAATTACTTACAGATCCTCATACGTAGCTCTTGTTTGAACAAGGTATCAGAGGCGGAATATCTGTAGCTTCTAAGAGGTATATTAACAAGGTATCTGATGCTTCTAAGAGGTATGCAAAAGCTAATAAGTATATGGAACTATATCTATCTGGAATTATAATGGTTTTTTACTCACGTGCAATGTGAAATGCTCTACCTACACATGGTCTTAAATGGATGAAAGAACACGAACTTGTGCTTTATAAGTAGACTATGAGTATCCAAAATATCTACATGATTTACACAATGACTATCCTCTAGCACCTGAAAGGCTAGGAAGAGATGCTGTTGATAAACTAATGCCTAACTTAAATGATAAAAGTAAGTATGTGATTCTAAAACTGTATGTTATTTATCATGAGACTCTAAAACTGTATTTAGCTTCGGGTCTTAAGATTAAACATGTTCACGGAGGTGTAAAGTTTGAGGAAAACCATGGTTTAAAAAAATATATAAATCTAAATGCTGACTTGAGAATAAAGGCCCAAAAAGAGCATATAAGCAATTTCTCAAAATTTAACAAATATATAAAATGCTTGTTGGCATTCAATGATATTCTCCAAATATCGCTGGTTGATTCCTCTGAAAGATAAAACTGGTAACACTGTAACAAAATCATTTCGGATTATATTCAATGAAAGAAAGCTAAGTAAAATTAGGGTTGATAAAGATAAAGAACTTTATGATAGAGATCAGCAAAGCCTGGCTGAGTTATACTCTACCAAAAATGAAGAAAAGTCAAGTGCAGCAGAAGTGAAATGCGTTAGGTATCCAGATTCATTTAACTCATGGATAAATAATGAAGATTTGTTTGATATTCTACAGTAATACTGTTTAATAAATCACTGATATGTTATTTATGAAAAATAATGTATCATCATCCTAATACCAAGTTGTCAAAATCACTTAAAGCTTCTTGTAAAATCTTTTGACTGCGCATCTACAACAGTTCTATCTTATATCTCTATGTTGACATCTTTTAATTTTAACATAGTTTTTACATTCCCATCTTAATTCATTATGTTTACATATACTATCCATCATAGGCACTAGAAGTGTTTAAAGACTGGGGGGGGGGGGAGAAATGGGTGGGGCTTTGGGAGGGGTACCCCTCTCTGAATGGGGTGTTTGAAGGGCGTTATCCCACTGAAATTTTTTTAGACATAACTAACCCTGCTAAATGCAGATTTGCAATCCTTTTTAAATCATTATATTTAAATATTTGGTACAAAACAAAATCTACCAAAAACAATTACAGTTACTGTAAAAAATGCCCAAATACGGATGAACGTTCACGGGTTTTAGCCACAAACTCCTCCATGAGTGCTGTAATGTCAGCCTTGTCTAGGTAATCTTTGTTAATGTGCATTAAAGCGAGGAGAGTGAGGTGACTCTGTGACATTGTTGACTGCAGCCAAGTATTAAGCCGTCTCAATGCACTAAAGGACCTTTCAGAACCAGCTACGGATATTGGAACAGATAAACACAACAAAACTACCTGTTCCACCACGTCAAATAACCTGCGGGTACTTGGTTCAAGGTATTTTAAAGCTGCTGCTAGCTGGTGTAAATCTTTAGGGAGTGACTTGTACTTAAACAACTGTGGAAGCAGTTGCAGCTGTAACTGCAACATAGTAACATCGACATTATTTGGCAAACTTTGCAGTGGCATGCTGGCTAGTGTAGCTGCATTACTTGTAGATGTGCATGAACCTATCAAAATAGCTTCTGTGCTTGCAATTTTATGCAATCCTTCTTGGTTAAAACGGCGCTGTAGTTCTGCAACTGAGTGGTCATTGGCTTCGAAGAGACTTTTCTTCCAGATAACATCTGTAGTTAATTGTTCTACATTACGGCTTTGAGCTCTATGCAAGAAACGAGCAGGAGCATTAACTGTGGAACTACGCTGTGCCTTAGGCAGCTCGAGATTCAGTGTGGTAGCTTCCTCGATGGTCTTCCTGTGAAATTCTGAAGCAAATTCATCACTACACAAGTCTTGATGTTGAGCCAGAAGGAGTTGAACACATTTTTCAGCGGCTGATGCACTCAGTGATGGGCTCTGTAAAGCTTTGTACCAACTCAAATTTGGAAAACAGAGCATCGCATAATAGGACTCCATAAAGGGTTTGTGCTTTAGAAACTTGTTTGGCTAAGCCTGAGATTTTAGCCAACTAGTTTATTCATGGGTATTGTGCAGCGGGTAAACACATCAATTATGGCATTAAACAGTGTTTCAGCAGTGCTGTTCTGGCAATTTTAGAAACCCATAAAGCATTCCTGTACTTTTAAATTAGGGCCTACATACCGTATGCTGACAGAAAATTGCTCATGACCTGCCACATCTGTAGTTCCATCAGCTGTAAGGCCAAGATATGAACACTGTGATATATTAGTGATAATGCTTCGTTGAACTGAATGTGCAAACATTTGAATAATTTCATTTTGTATTGTGTCTGACATCCATGTGTCACGTTTGTTTAACCAATCTTTCACAGAGGGTAAATCTTGTACCCGTTCTAGTACAAGCTGCCATAGATTTCCATCATGATGTTCTCCTCCTCTCAATGCCAGACCCTGTCGTCCTAAATAATTAATGCTTGAAAATATTACTTTAAAAACAGCTCGAGCGATTGAGATGACGACACTTGTTCACTCAAAATAGCAGACATAGGAGTCCGTTTGGAACACAGTATTTTCCCTGTGGCTTCTTTGTGGGCGGATGACTTTTCATGAATTGAAAATTTTTCGGTTCCTTTTTTCCAGTTGGAAAAGCCAGAATCAACAAAAACATTAGCTTATCGATTGCTTAAAGTTACTAGTTTCTTATTCACAACTTCCAAGCAGTTGAAACACCAAACAGAATCTGTCTCAGGAACATAGTGTAACCATGGCCATTTCGCAAACCAAATACTCTTACAGGACCTTTCATACTGATCTGATGCAAATTTCTTAGTTGGGAATTTGTACGTAGAAGGGGGTTGAAAGGGATAAAGGACCAGGGCAGTACCTGTTACTGCCGGTAAAGCAGGTTTGCTTGACTCAAACTTGGCAGAGAAAGTGGATGTGGTAGACACAGATGGCTGTGTTGATCGATCAGAATCATACTGTGAGGATGTAGCGGTTTCACAAGCACAATCACCAGTTTCAGTTTGGCCCGTGTCTTACCTAAAGGATTTGGATATTACATACATTTCACCTTTTAGTATTTGTTAAAAAAAAAATATTTTCAGTAGTCTTGCGATTATGGAATACTGCCGTAAAATGATCACACTGCGTATGCTAGCTAACCTAGGCAACTATTTAGTACAATCGTCTGTTCCATGATTCAAATTTAACATATTAAATGCTTACTAGCCTCGCTCTTGAAAAGAAGAGGTCTTTAGTCTTTAAACGGGGCTTCTTTGCTTCTGACATTTCATTGGTTTGTTAAAGAATTGTGCGATTAAACATTAAAACAAATTTTGCTTTTTTAAATTTTCTTTCATTTTCATGGAGTCTGTACTCTATACTCTGTACAATGAAATTTTTTTACTTATCGAATTCCATTTAAAAATTCTTAATTTAGTTCTCTTTTTTGTCATGGATAATGTTGGTACGTGCGTATCTGCGATTTACGGCACCGATTTTAAAGATAAAATCTGTGACCATTTTTTCACCGCGTGCTCGAGGTAGGTGTCGTAAGGATGGATTTTTCTCGTCTTTTTTTAGAATTTTATATTGACTTAGATAATATTTTAAAAGTAGAGTGTTGTAAGTTTATTCCAAGTTGTTTTTTTTTTTGCTATTACTAACGTTTTTAGTGATTTCATTGCTATTGAAAACTTCATTCCTGTTCTGGAAGTGAATTGACATTGAAGGAATGATGGTTTTTTTTTCTAACTTTTGGATCAATTTTCTATATCTACTTTCTATGTACCTGCCAAATCTCATTAAAAAATAATGACACGCTCATATTCTATTTTTGCACGCAGTAAAGGTACCAAATATTCTTCTCTTGTAGAGCTTGGGGGGGGGGGGGGGGATTCACGATTATGAGCATTTTGTATATTTTACTTTTTTTATTCATTAAAAAGTTGTTTTTTTAGAAAAAGGAAACTTTATTTAAAATATTGGTGATTTTTTTAAAGTATTCAAAACATGATTTACACACAAACACACACAAAAAAACCATATTCTGTTATTAGTTGAATAAAAATATTACCGAGGCAAAGTAATGCGCAAAAAGATAAACAATGAAGTTCTATTATAAAACCACCGTAAGCCGAACGCTAATTTTTTAAGTTGGTTGCAGTTTTCTTCAGCATTTCTTATAATGAATTTTTGTCACTTAAATGGGCATAACTTTTAGAAGAATCATTAGTTTTTTATGAAATTTTCACCATCGTAATACTGATTTAAAGCTCTTTACAATGATGTAAAATAATAAAATAGTTGAATAGTTTAAAAATTTTGCACACATACCTAGATAATGACTTTGAAACAATAGACTTTTAAAAGTTGCGTTTTGACGTTTTCAAAACTGAAAATATTTTTTTTGCGACTGATTTACATGAGGGCGATATTTTCTTTTATAATAGAAAATTATTTGACTCAACATTTTTTTTTTGTTAAAACTTTTAAAGCTGAACTCCAAACTAACATAGGAAAGTTCACGGTAATAAACATCAACAGCAGGAACTTAAATAGAAATATCGATAAGCTAAAATACTTTCTTATCGAATGCAAAAGTTCTTTAAAAAAAAAAAGAACTTTTGCATTCTTTTGAATGCAGGATGGGCAGTTGCCCATCCTGCACCCTATGTTCCAGCACCTTAACCCTAACGCCAACCCTAACCCTAACCCTAACCAAGCACCACTTGGCCAGGCGCCAAAAAAATAGAAAACTCAAAATTCAAAAACAAAAAAAGTTAAAAACAAAAAAAATTAAAAATAAAATAGTTTTTAGATTAAGATTTCAATTTTATAAAAACTTTTTTTAAAGAAAGTTTTTCATAAAATAAATAAAATTGTGGGAAGTCTAAAAAACCAGTTTATACAGTACTACTGGTGTAATCCACATTGAACAAGTTTTTGCTCATGAAGCTAACTCAATTCAATGCATGTTACATTTTTTACTCTTTACAAATTTAAGTGAACAAAAAAATGTTTAAAAAGAGGATATAAAAACAACCATCATGTTTGGAAAGAAAAAATTATCAGGAGCTCAAAACTTAAAAAGAAAACAAGAAAAAGATTTTTCCCTGTCAAAGTATTAGGGAAGTTTGGAGAAGTATTTAAAAACTTGCTCAGAAGTTGTGTCAGTACCATCTATTAATATGATCATCAGTACCATCTGTTAATATGATCATCAGTACCATCTATTAATATGATCATCAGTACCATCTATTAATATGATCATCAGTACCATCTATTAATATGATCATCAGTACCATCTATTAATATGATCATCAGTACCATCTATTAATATGATCATCAGTACCATCTGTTAATATGATCATCAGTACCATCTATTAATATGATCATCAGTACCATCTATTAATATGATCATCAGTACCATCTATTAATATGATCATCAGTACCATCTGTTAATATGATCATCAGTACCATCTATTAATATGATCATCAGTACCATCTATTAATATGATCATCAGTACCATCTGTTAATATGATCATCAGTACCATCTATTAATATGATCATCAGTACCATCTATTAATATGATCATCAGTACCATCTGTTAATATGATCATCAGTACCATCTATTAATATGATCATCAGTACCATCTATTAATATGATCATCAGTACCATCTGTTAATATGATCATCAGTACCATCTATTAATATGATCATCAGTACCATCTGTTAATATGATCATCAGTACCATCTGTTAATATGATCATCAGTACCATCTATTAATATGATCATCAGTACCATCTATTAATATGATCATCAGTACCATCTATTAATATGATCATCAGTACCATCTATTAATATGATCATCAGTACCATCTGTTAATATGATCATCAGTACCATCTATTAATATGATCATCAGTACCATCTATTAATATGATCATCAGTACCATCTGTTAATATGATCGTCAGTACCATCTATTAATATGATCATCAGTACCATCTATTAATATGATCATCAGTACCATCTATTAATATGATCATCAGTACCATCTGTTAATATGATCATCAGTACCATCTATTAATATGATCATCAGTACCATCTGTTAATATGATCGTCAGTACCATCTATTAATATGATCATCAGTACCATCTATTAATATGATCATCAGTACCATCTATTAATATGATCATCAGTACCATCTATTAATATGATCATCAGTACCATCTATTAATATGATCATCAGTACCATCTGTTAATATGATCATCAGTACCATCTATTAATATGATCATCAGTACCATCTATTAATTCCAAAAGTATTCAAAACATTCAGGTAAGAAAATCAAACATTTAACAATTCATCATATATTAAATTTGACTAGAATATCATTAAAAATTTGAGTAATATTTAAAAGTTTGATGAAGTGTGAGCCATCAACTAGCCAAAATGATATCAACTGTAATCATTCTGAAGCAAGCAACCAAATGGACGCCGTCATTGAGTCTACAACATGCGCAATTGAACCAGAAATCTCCCATAATTACTTGGATGTTGGAAGCTGGCCTTAAAAAATTGTCAGTTGAGCTAGATATTGAGCCCGAATTTGAAAAAAAGCGTGGTCGTAACAAAAAAAGAATGTTTGCTTATGAAAGTCAAGAGGAATCAATGACTGAAGAAGACAATTTTAAGATTAACCTCTTCAACAGCATTTTAGATCACGCTATTGGATCTTTGCAGGATCGGTTCTAAATGCTTATGCAGCATAATAATCAGTTCATTTTTCTTTACAGTTGAAATGCCTAGGACATTACTAAAGATGAGTTACTAAAAAGATGCATGGATTTAGAAAAATTATTATCTTACAATGAGTTGAAAGATGTTTCTGGAACTGACTTGTTTGAAGAGTTGAAATATTTGCGAAATCATTATAAGGGAAACTACTCTCCAAGAAATATTTTAGACTTTATTTGTTTAAACAATTTGAATGCAGCTTTGGGAAACTTATTTGTCTCTCTCAGAATACTTTTAACTCTACCTGTATTTGTTGCAACAGCAGAGAGAAGCTTTTCCTAGATGAAGTTAATCAAAATGAATATTCGCTCAACAATGACACAGGATAGAATGGATGGTCTGGCAATGTTATCAATAGAACAAGCAATTGCAAAAGAATTGGACTTAGAAGATATGATTAAATCATTTGCTATTGTAAAAGCAAGAAAGGTTAAATTCTAAATAAATTTGAAAGTTCACCACGAATGTCCATAATACGATTTACTTTTTTTAAACGATGGGGGGGGGGGGGGGTGCCATTTCAAAAATGGCCACAGGCGCCATATACCCTTGAGCCAGCCCTGATTAAATGATATTTATTATCTAATAACTATAGCTTGAAAATTAGATTTAAATAAGTTTGTGATAATTATAGTAACATTATGTAACAATCTATTATATGATTTACTTCAGTTGTATGTCTTTAAAAAGAAAATTGGAAACTGGTGCGGAAGGGAAGCGTCGTAAACGACTGAAGGAAATGTTGGAAGGGGCAGATACAAACCGCACTATTACTTCTTTCTATGCAAGAACTGTCGTCTCATTAATTTCTTCTAACTTTTCCTCTACCTTTAGCCCTGAAACTACAGCTACTACAGCATTTTTTTTAGATAAAACTTCGAATTCTAATTTACTTTTACTACTGCATCTCTTGCTAACCCTGATACTGCTGCTAATACTTCTTCTTATGCTGGCTCTGTATCCACTATTAATTCGGCATCATCTTCTAGTTCTGTCTTTAATTTTTCTTCTTCGATTTCTAACTCAGCCAACAATGATGTTAACTCCGTCTCCAATGCTACAGTCTACCAAAAAAAGCATCTAAGTCCGCATCAACCTGTGTTAGTTTTTCCAAAACGTACATGTGGTAGTCAGAAGCGATCATTTTGTCAGCAATGGTACAAGCTGTTTCCATGGTTGCATTACAACGAATGTAACGATACAGTTTTATGCTACTATTGTATGCTAATGGAGATGCATAATTTATCATCTTCAAAATGCAGCGAGGATGTTTTCACAAAAACTGGATTTTCTAATTGGAAAAAGGGTTTACTAAAATTCCAGAAACACCAAAATACTCTTTCTCATCGAGAAGCCATCGAGAAGGTTATAACTATTCCTTTAACAACTAAAGATATTGGTGAACTTCTTAGCAAAACTCATGCATAGGAAAAAATGGTAAATATATTAATAATAATAATAATCACGAATATTCGATTTCTCGACAGACAAGGTATTGCTCTGCGTGGTGATTACAATACAGACAAAGATTATAAAGAATTTAATTTGAACTTTTCTCAGTTACTTAATCTCAGAAGCAAAGATAATCCCGCTTTAACTAAATGGATGAGAAAGTCGCAAGATAAATTTACGAGTGCAGCTATCCAAAATGAATTTCTGCAGGTAATGGGTCTCACTATACTTAGAAAAATTACATCCAACATTTCTGGAAAATGGTTTACTATTATGGTAGATGAAACCATAGATCACTCCAACACTGAGCAAATGGTGATTTGCTTGCGATATGTAGATGAAGATGACTTGGAAGTGCATGAAGTGTTTGTCGGACTTTATAGTATGAAAAACACATCGGCTGAAAGTATTACTGCAACTATCAAAGATGTTCTTATGCGGATGAATCTTTCAATTAAAAAATTCAAATAATCATGACAGGTTGCAAGTCTGGAGTTGCAAAGAGAAAATGTGACCTCGAACCCAAAGGACTATATTCCTATTGTTATGGTCATGCTTTGAACTTAGCAGTACAAGATACACTTAAAGCTTTCAGCATCATGAAAAGTGCTCTGAACACTGTTCATGAAATTACAAAGTTGGTAAAAAAAATCTCCCAAACGTGAATGCCTTTTCAAAAAGATAAAAGAAATATTCTCCCTGGGACACCCGGTATTCGTATACTCTGCCCTACCCTCTGGACGGTAAGAGCAGAATCATTTTATTCCATATCTGAAAACTATAAAGTTTTACAAGTTGCTTGGGAAGAAGCTAAATCTGAGACAAAAGACAGTGAGATTGTCGCTCGAATAGGCGGAGTTGCAGCACAAATGGAAACATTCCCTTTCTTGTTTGGAATTGAATTGGGCAAGACTATTTTATGCATGGTAGACAATTTATCAAAAGGTTTTCAAAAGGTTACACTTTCGGCTTGTGAAGGTCAGAAAGTTGTTGAAAGAACTTTAATTACATTGAAATCTATCCGGTCTGAAAATTCATTTGAGCTATTTTGGAACCGTATTGAAATCAAAAGAAAATTACTTCAACTAGAAAAACCTGCTTTGCCCTGCAATCACAAAGTACCTCGTTGTTTTGAAATAGGAGCATCTGCATCAGTATTATCTGAAAATTCTAGTTTTGACTATTTTAAGAAGATATATTTCGAAGCTATTGAAATGACAATGGCAGTATTCAATCTAGATTTGAACAACAAGGATATTTAATGCTTCAGAAGATAGAATCAGTACTTATAAATGTTTCATCTAAAGGTAGTTCAATAAATAACGAAGTTCTTGATTTCTATGCTACAGATTTGAATGCCTCAAGACTGCATGCACAATTACAAATTATGCACGAATCCACAACTCAACCATTAGATACTCTACAAAAGGTCCTTAATTTTGTCAGGTAAGATTTGAATGGATTTCCTATAAACCTTTTGTTATTTATTTAATAATTACGACTGTCAGTGTATCTTAAATTAACTAACATATGCACTAAAATGCGAACTTGTATGCTAATTATAACACAAAGTTTTTTTTGTATTATAGAGAAGCAAATGAAGTTGAAAAGGAATCATTATCATAAATCAGGAAGTTGATAAAACTTATTCTTCTGATACCAGCAACAAACACCACTAGTGAGAGAGCTTTTAGCACACTAAGAAGAATCAAAACTTGGTTAGAAGTACCATGAACAAAGCACGGTTAAACTGGTGTATGCTGTTAAATATACACACACAAAAAACTGATGAACTTAACATAATAGATATAGCCAATGATTTTTGTAGCCGAAGTGAATTTAAAAAAACTGCATTTGGACAATTTTGAAAAAAAGTCTAGAAACTGCTGTAATGTTTTATAAAATTCTTATACCATACAAAATAAAACTTGAGGTTTGTAGAAGTAGCCAAAATTTGGTTTCTGTTTCTGATCTATATTTTATTTTCCGAATCACGTACGCATTCGTAAATTCGTAAATTTTAAGGCCGAAATTTACTTCATATTATTAAAAATATTTTTAGATAATAAGTTACTTCAAAGACCTTCAAGATATCACATTTAAAAAAATTAGTTTAATATATACAGTATAGGCATTACTACAGAGTTCCGAAGAGTTTTATTGTTAAGAGACATTATTTGCGCCCCTACTCTTTCTAGTGTTGAATATTATTTACTAAATCTAAATATAAATGTTAAATATTATTTACTAAATCTAAATATAAATAAATAATCTAAATATTTACTAAATACTAAATATAAATAGTATTTAACATTTTAAATATAACAAACCATGCAAAAAAAGTGTCTTAAAGTAAGTTCAGATGACCAATAATTTTTTAAAAATTCAAAGCTTAAGGAATAAGTTTTTACTATATCTGTGACTATATTTACCTACAGGCAATTCACGCTTACATGCATAAATCAAACAACAAATCAAAATTCTTTTCCAAATAAACAAAGTGCAAAATCAAGACGACTATTTTTCCATAAGTTATATATTTCTTTTTTCTCTCTGTCTGTTTAACCGTAGTTGTACAATTTATATACATTTTCGGAATTCTCTATGGCCTAATTTCTTACGAAATTGTTGCGACATTACAACGAAATATTGCGACAGTACAATGAAGTATAACAATAAGCAATTGCAACATCCCCCCTAAAAAAATTTAGTTCTTAAGTTACATAGTCAGTTAAATACATTGGCATTTTTCTTTCTCTGGTAGACCGTCTGATCACTGGCAGCACTTCATCACCTATAGTTTTTATACTGTTATCATCGTTAACATTTGCCTCTTCGATCTTTTCGTCCCTGACAGCAAAGATGCCTATATCATCCATTTCACCGTCATTTTCGCTATCTTCGCTGTTATAGTTTTTCTTGAAACTTTCTTCTACTTATTTAAATCTGATGCAGGAACTTTTCTCACGTCTCACACGTGTCTTGGTAACCATCAATTTCAATATTTGTTTTTGTGATTATTTTGGTTACGTTGCCAATTTTCCGAATTGAGGTGCCCTTTGCGTTAACGGGACGAATGTAAACTTGTTCTCCAATCCTGAAGTTTTTTTGTAACCTGTGTTGATATTTCAGTGTTGAGTTTCAGTGTTCTTCTCCCCTTGAAGTGGTAGACGCCATTCGTACTTATACTTTTGAGAAGCAGATGTAGAGTCTTCTTGCGTTCCAGTCGTTTGTGTTGAGTTATACCAAAATATAGCTTGAAACGGACATATCTGTACCCTAGTAGCTGTACGTTTTACTGTGTGGTAGTTACGCTCCTCAATCCCATTTCTGGTCTATATGCACACCCTTTATATCTTTAGTACACACCGTTTCTCGCAAAATATAGAAAGCTCAATCGATCTGAACACCACTCCATTTTCCATCAATAGTTCTCGTGGTGGACCATGCTCCCTTAATACTAACTTTGCTTATTTAAAGTACAATTATAGATATAAAAATCATTAAAATGCAAGATAATAAAAATTAAAGCATACATAATATTTTTTGAATTTTATAAAAACGGAGCAAATTTAAAGAGTTTAAGGATTTTAGATTTTGATTTTAATATTAAAAGAATTTTTATAAAATAGACATTAAAATTTATATTTTACAATTAAATAACAAAACACATTTTGAAAGAGGCAAAAATAGATTACTCAGTTATTTGGAATCACTGGCGATGATATGTTTATCAAGTGAATCCTCAGAGGTGTCCACAGAAATATCACTTTCTAAAGCTGTTTCACTTTGCTCACTTTCTAATAACTTTAAAAATTCAGGATTCATTTTGATATGCTTAGTTTTCGGGCATGCTCTTTAACTTGCTATAACCGGATCTGAAGTAGTTAGCAGTCTGTTTAATAAATCCGTATTTGTGTCCGTTGGCGATAATTTTCCTTGTAAAAATATTCCCTAAACTACCTGTTGTGTTTGTTTCAAGCCTCTTGGGCTTCTTCAGAATATTTTTCGATTGGAAGAATCCACGTTTCCATAATGGCTCCGCCATGAAATAAAGTTTTATGAAGGGTAACAGGCATAGGATACCATCCAGATTGTTCAGTGTATAGGTCCCGGGTCTCTCTTGCGTAGTTTTCTCCTAATTGATTTTACAGTCCGAGTTTATGCATTCTAGAATAATTCCTTAGCGTTTTATTAGTTCTAAGCAAGTTCCAGTTATCTTGGTCGACTTCACAGCATTTCTGAAAAATTTACGAGCACAGTTTCAATCATTTGCATTACCAGTTTGCTGTTTGGGTGCATCAGCTAAAAAACTCGGTTTACATCTAAACTTTTCCTGGACTTCTTTTTTTTTTTTTCGTTACACCTTTTCTTTATTTTCGTTTCCACTTACTTGCCATGTTTTAATTACTAAACGGTATGAAATGTGAAGAGCGCACTCAAAAATTCTAATCCAGGTATGAAGAAGTGATAATCCAAAAGGAAAGATATTCTTTGTGTATTTCTTCTCTTGATAATATATTATTCATTTCTGTTGTAGTTATGCCATTCTGCTGGGAAGTACGTGGTACATTTTCTTGATAATATGTTATTCATTTCTGTTGTAGTTATGCCATTCTGCTGGGAAGTACGTGGTACATTTTCTTGATAATATGTTATTCATTTCTGTTGTAGTTATGCCATTCTGCTGGGAAGTACGTGGTACATTTTCTTGATAATATGTTATTCATTTCTGTTGTAGTTATGCTATTCTGCTGGGAAGTACGTGGTACATTTTCTTGATAATATGTTATTCATTTCTGTTGTAGTTATGCTATTCTGCTGGGAAGTACGTGGTACATTTTCTTGATAATATGTTATTCATTTCTGTTGTAGTTATGCCATTCTGCTGGGAAGTACGTGGTACATTTTCTTGATAATATGTTATTCATTTCTGTTGTAGTTATGCCATTCTGCTGGGAAGTACGTGGTACATTTTCTTGATAATATGTTATTCATTTCTGTTGTAGTTATGCTATTCTGCTGGGAAGTACGTGGTACATTTTCTTGATAATATGTTATTCATTTCTGTTGTAGTTATGCTATTCTGCTGGGAAGTACGTGGTACATTTTCTTGATAATATGTTATTCATTTCAGTTGTAGTTATGCTATTCTGCTGGGAAGTACGTGGTACATTTTCTTGATAATATGTTATTCATTTCTGTTGTAGTTATGCCATTCTGCTGGGAAGTACGTGGTACATTTTCT
This sequence comes from Hydra viridissima, assembly GCF_058129835.1. Lineage (NCBI taxonomy): Eukaryota > Metazoa > Cnidaria > Hydrozoa > Anthoathecata > Hydridae > Hydra > Hydra viridissima. Next base: position 20,425,411 of record NW_028324301.1, on the reverse strand, counting down.
TGATAATATGTTATTCATTTCTGTTGTAGTTATGCCATTCTGCTGGGAAGTACGTGGTACATTTTCTTGATAATATGTTATTCATTTCTGTTGTAGTTATGCCATTCTGCTGGGAAGTACGTGGTACATTTTCTTGATAATATGTTATTCGTTTCAGTTGTAGTTATGCCATTCTGCTGGGAAGTACGTGGTACATTTTGAAATATAGGATCAATAAATACAATTTTTTATTTATCTATGAAGAATAGGTGTCTAGGAAGGGTTGCCGATGTCTGCCTATTTTTGTCCATTTCATCTGAAGTGTTTGATAAAATCTTCTAATTTTAAATTTATACACTTCAAAGCAGCTTCAGAACTTCCAACCTCTCCTATTTCTTCAAGAACATTTCTCATCAACGCATCAAACCTCGAAATTTTCGGAGAATAAATAAATGATAGAATAAATAAAATTAATTCGCAAATATTAACAGAATATTTTTTTTGGTTTAATTACTCAAAGGTATGAGGTTTAATATGTATATAATCATGCAATTGTATTCGGTAATTCGGTACGTGTTAAAAGTTACACAGAAATTGTAAAATAACTTTTTGATTTGACAAAAAAAATTACTCACGTTTTAAAAGAATTCTACAAGTCAGCAAAAGATTTTCATTAAAAGCTGAAGACATAAAAGATAAGAGACGATTATAACAATCCTTATTTTGAAATAAAATAATTTAAAGTAAAGTTACATAAGCGAAACGTTTTCAATAACTAAAAGAATTAAATTTGTTGTTGTCATAGCTACGTTCTACGACTAAAAATTCGCGCATACTCAGAAGAACTTTAGCCATCCACGTACCGTTACTGAGTCAGTGATCACTAATAGGTTCTTTATATCCCACTTGACGGCTAGGTTTATCCCACGAACCACAGCTTCTAACTCAGCAATATTAATATGCATGACATTACTGATGCTTCGTAGCCAAGCTGCATCCTCAATTACTGCACCATCATGTTCTAGAACAACTCCCATTGCCATGCTACTTGCATCACACCACGATATTGCTCCATTCTGAATCCCTTCGGCATCCCATATCTCTTTTACAGGATCGCTAAACTCCAATCGACGCAGTATTTCAACCAACCATGACTGTGCTTGATCCCCAATTAAATAATCCCAAACTTCTCCATGACTAGGACATTTTGTAAAGCTGCATGCCATTCTAAGCCAGTTTCCAACAGGACAGTACCCTAATAAGAATCCCACATATTGAAAAAAGTCTTCGTTATGTTATTTTCTCGTTTTTGATGTCTTATAGCTTTGGAATAATATTGTCACTTTTCTAAAAATACTCTTTCTTTTCGTTTCAAAGCAGTTGCGAACCCAACACTCGTGCAGCACTACATTCCTCCGGTTCTTTTGTTATCAATCCATACCACGCCAAATGGTTTACAACATTTTCAACTGATGTCTTTTTCAAATTAGCAATTGTCATCGGTGTAGTAGTCAGTTGCTACATTAATATCTGTATCGAGACTCAGCACTTTGCCTAAGATTGAAGACATGATTTTTGGTTCAGAATTTAAACCAAAACCGAGACGTGTAAGGTAGTATTGCAACTCTTTGTAGACTATCACTTTATACTTTCATTAAACTGGATCAATGTAGATTTGCATGTAGGTACATCTGAGATCAAGGATTGAAAATTCGTTACCAATTTTTCTCCATTTTCTCACTGTTTCGTCGCATGCATCAATTAAGGCATTGTGCAAGTTAACATACTGATTCAACTCACGAAAGTCCAAAACCGGTCGTATTTTCCCTTTATCTTCCTGTTCAACTGACATTACCGGGATAATCTCCTATTCATCTTTTTTGCATGGTTTTAACCATTTTCCACGCATGAGTCCATCTCTTCGTTAAATTGATTTATTAATTGGGGTTTTATCTTATACTGCGCGACAGATTTCTTCAGCTGGGGTTTATGTTGTTTCCATTTGTATTTAGCAGTCCACTTTATGCCATCGGAATAAGCATCAAAATCCTTGTCCGCCATAGTAACATTATTGGCAACAGATTTTTTCTCCTTATAAGTTCTAACAAAACCAAATTCGATCTTTTCATCGTATAGGTGCACTTCTCCACAACGATTAGTAATATCCATACCAATAACAGCGTCAATACCGTCGAACGCTTTTAAAATCATTACTGACGCCTGTAGTTGTTTCTCAGCTATTACCAATGTTATCATCGCTTCTCCCACTGTTTCCAATGCCTTGAGTTCGTTTCTTCTGATGTGAGCATTTGATTTCTAAACCATTTTTCTTGAAATAATGGTTCAGGTACATCCACTTTCGACCAAAGCTTTTGCTGCAAAGTTGTTCACGTGCACTATGCATATTGGGAGCGCCGTTAGTTAGTCAAGGGAACAGCAGACGCTGGCTATTCCCCACTTGAGTTTCCCTGTTGTGATGAGCAAAATCTTGCAATATGGCCAGTTTTTTTCACATCGAAAACATCTTATTGCACCATTAGCTTTTTATTTCTTTGAAAAGCAGTTTCGGGCAACATGTCCAGGTTTACCGCAGTTGTAGCAGTTAAAGCCATTGAGGATGAAGATGATCTATTAGCATTTCTATTGGTTTCAGAGATTTTTATTGAAACACATTCCTCTTTTGTTGGTTCCAATAAAAAGACTCTTGCGTGGTTTAACACATCCTACAAGTTGATCCCAAATATTTTTACTTGCGTTCGTAACTCATAAGTCTCATAAGTTGACGCAAACTGGCCATGTAGACATCGACGGATTGGCCTTCGCTCCATCTCCGATCCCTAAGCAACTCGTAGGCTGAAAAACGCTGCAAACCCATCTAATAAAGATTTTTCAATATCCACGGCGGAGGTTTTTTTCCTATCGCTAAATTGTTCATGTAAGGCGAATGCACTTCCTTCGAGAAATTACGGAATTATTAAGGACAGATCGCCCATCTTTTGTAGTTCTCCGACCAGTTTAACTTTCTTCAGATATACTACCATATCGCCAGACCCACCAATTCTTTCAATCATATGAGTGTCATACTGCCGAAATAAAATCAAGACGACTATATTTCTATAAGTATATCTACTTATATATTTCTTTTTTTCTCTCAGTCTGCTTATGCATAGTTGTACAATTTATATACGTTTTCAAAATTCTCTATGGCGTAATTTCTTACGCAACTGTTGCGACATTAGTACAATGAAATATAACAATAAGCTATAACGAAAAAATGCTGGGATTTGTTCTTTTGACTTTTTTATGCTCAGTACATGACACTCTTTTAAAAAGTGTCTAAAGTTTTTTTCCTCATGCTTCTCTCGTGTACCAAGGGCAGTTTTTTAGGGTACACTTTTCCCCAAAACTCAATAATTTTGATGCTTATTTGTGAAACAATTTTTTGGTGGGTTATTTTTTTGGCAATCACATGTTTATTGAGCTTGTAGCTAAACTATACAACCTATTTAAATGTGGGAAGGTCGGTAACAGAAAGATCATCTGGTTGTCCAGCACACTGAGAACTACTGTGACGAGTTCTACTTTTGCAAATTTTCCTATTTCAAATATTATCTATTTTTATTATCAACAGAGTAACAATATATTTTCATTTCTTATTTTGTCAAAGTTAGATTTATGCATTTTATGCCTTTAAAAATAATTATAGACAAAAAAAATAATTTTAACATTATTGGTAATGAATGGCAATAATTACCAAACTTTATGAGTTATTCAATATAACAACACTCACTAAATATAAAAGCTATAAAAATTACTAACATTCAATTATTGTTATCTGTTGAATCTATTAAAAATAGTTTATTACAACAATTTTGTATTTCTTATTTCAAGTTTTTTAATTTAATTCTAGGAATTTTCTCCTTAAAATTGTGAGTTTGATGAATAGCAATCTGTTCAAGTGGATTTATTTAAATATCTTGTAAAAAACATCATCACAAGAAACATCAGGGTATTGTGAACAAAATGTTTACAGCGGCTCAGCGTTGACTTTCATCAAATGTGCAGAGCAGGTTAAGTATGAGGTTTTTGTTAAGTTTTACGAACTTATAGCCAGTCTTTGAAACAAAGCCTAAAGATATCCTCTTAATGGAAATTAATGAAAGAAAAAAAAACTATGGCTTTAATTCTCAAAGGTCATTTTAAATTTTAGTGCAATTACAACTTATTATTTTTTTGTTATTAACAGAAAAATTTTTCTTACATTATCTCCTGACTTTTGATTTCAAATTGAGATAATTGGTCCCATGTGATTTATACAACTGCTTTAAAAAGCAGAGAAAGACACCTCTCTTCAGTGGCATTAAGTTTTTCAAGGAACTATGTTCTCTATCAGTGTTCTGTTAGTGTTCTGTTTTATATCTCCGACCGATCACTATGCAATCGGAAAAGATAGCACTGATCATTCCGATTTAATTCTGGAATCACTAGAATCTGCTGCGTCCGCACCGATATCGACAGGTACCTTTCAATTTTAAATTATAACTTAATAAATGACAACTTACAAAGTTATTTGTTTAAATGAAGTTAATATTTGCTGTATTATCAAAGTTTTACTCAGAGCTTTTTTTTGTTAAGAACTGCTTGCAAATTTTCCTAACGATTATTTAGAGCTTGGTGTCGAGATATGTGAGTGTGGTATTGATGAAAAATGTTACGTGAAGCTATGCGAACCCAAAAATAAAAGTTCAAATCCAAATGGTTTAGGCCTCAAGTACAAGACTTTGATTGAACAACTGAAAGGTTTGTTAGAAAAAGAGCAACATTCGCTCAAGCTAGAAGTGGAGTTAAAAGTGACAATGGATAAACCAAAAGATAATCGACAAGATCAATCATTACTAGGAGATGAAGCGGGACCAGTCTCCCGAAAAGATCCTACGACAATAGGCAGCAGAGGTGACCCATCAATAGACAACAGAGGTAATCCAATAGTACCCAACAGAAGTGACCCAACAGTAGACAACAGAGGTGACCCAACAGTAACAAATAGAGGTGATCCAAAATCCAAAGACGATTGTCTATCGAATAGTAATCGCGAAGAAAACATTTTTAAAAAAAAGATTCAGTGGTTACTTCCTCTGTGACTGAACGGTTTATCAAGAAGTTTGTTAATGATTTGATGAAAATTTTTCAGTCTTTTTACTGATTTCCAAATATTGTAGTTTTTTTTTCATTATTATCTATTTCAACAAACTTTGTGGCAGCTTTTTCATCTCCAGTTTGAAAAGATAACTCTTGCAAGGTAAACAGAACCAAAAGATTTGAAGTGGTTTCCATATTTTTTTTTAAAAATTAGTTTTGAAAGAAAATAATAATTTTTGAAATGTAATAAAGACAAAGTTTCAAATAAAACAACGCTTTTCATGGTTCTTTTTACTGCCAGGGACGAAACTAAAAAGAGTCTAGTTTTTTTTTATTGTAATTTTTATTAAAATTCTTAGAAGTAAATTTAAAAAAGAAAACATGGCCTTCTACTAAAAAAACATAAGTTAATACAATTGATTAAAATATATTATTTCTAAATTTCTTATAAAAAAACATTTTGATAACAAAAGTTTACTTAAAATTTAATAAAAAAGTTAAAAAATTAGAAAAAAAAAGTTAAAACTCTAAATGCCCGAGAAATTGATTTTAGTTATTATTTACTAATCAGAACTTAGGTTAAGATTAGTTTTAAATGCAAGAGATCCTGTTGTGCTTAAATCACCACGATCTATACTATATCGTCGCTAGCAACACGAGTTTTAGAAATATTGCTATTAGTAAGTCTTACAGTGGTTTAAAATTAAAAATGTTTCTTATGGCTACCAGTAAAAGTTATATAGAAATCAAGTATTTGAAGAATTGATTTATAAAGAATGTTATGGGTCAATTTTGTAAATGTGTATTATGAAAGTCTACTCATTCTCTTTGGGTTCTTCATACGTTTACTAACGAGCGCTTATATTTTGTTCAGCATATTAAATGATTATTGAAAGATTGAGAAGATGAAAAAAGAAACACCACCCATTTTGATTGATGAGTTTTATTCCCAACGTAATGTAACAAACACTAAATGCTGATGCCTTAATCTTAACTTTCAAACCATTTTTTAGAAAGCCCAAAACACAAACCCCGATAAAACTTTTTTTTTCATCCATCCTTTGTTGACAATATAATTTCGTCAATTCAACAAGCCTTTTTTTTATACGTTGTTTTGCATTTAAAGGTATTCATATCTTTGTTTTTGAAATGCTCTTCGTTTTGCATTTAAAGGTATTCACATATTTGTTTTTGAATTGCAGTGTTGCATTATTGCTGAAAATATAAACTCCGATGGTACCTCAGAAACACATTGAAGAGTCTTGCTCATATTGGCCATTATAGAAAACTTTCCATTTATCTATTCAATTAGAAATTAATGCAAAGGACTTGAATTACAAAAAAAAATTAAGTTCCTTAAAATTTGCTGATTGATTTTTCTTTATGTTTTTTACTTAATTTATTTGAATAGATTCTTTGAACTAAAGAAACATTCAATTAATAGTCATCATTTAAAACAACTTTAAATTTTTGCTCTTTTCATCTCTAGTTTCCTACTGGCAAATGTAAATAAATATATCATAGAAATTATAAATGTTATTAAACTATTTATGCAGAACAAAAAATTTCTTGCCTCGTTTATTCTTATAGAATCGTAATTACAGCGAGAAAATTTTAATCGTTTACATCTTCGAGATGGGCTTTAAACCAAGTATATGAAAACCTGCTTCAAAAAGTTTTGCTACAGTCTCTAAAATTGCAATTCTGTTCATGTCAACTTTCGTTATTTCTCCTGTTTCCCGATTAATTTCGATGCAATAACAGGCATCATAGAATTCAGTCAGAGTGGACGCTAGCTCATATAAATATTCGCACAAAAGATGCAACATTAAATCGTTCGCACAGCGAACGATAACCTCAGGAAATCGACATAGCAATTTCCCCAATTTCCATTCCTTTTCATGAGAAAGACTTATGCTATTTTCACTCAAATACAAAGTGAGGGCTTTTTCGTCAATTTTGGCTTTTCGCTGGATTGATCTAAAAATTCAAAACATAGTGAGAATTTTTTAAACAAAGCTACCAAAAAGGGATTCATGCAAAACAACTTTTATTGTCTAATATAACTTTACCTAATTCTTGTATATGCATATAACAGGTATACAGCAGTGTTTCCTTTGTCGTCAAGCATCTGAATGAAAATGAAATAAATTTTAGAAATACCACTTTAAGATGGCGTCAAGTTAACTGTACAAGATCATCACTCCAACCAATTATCACTCTTAATAATCAAGTAAAAAATTACCTTGTCAAATGAAAATACATAATCCATGAGACGATTATGACTGAGATCAGCGTATTTGACGCAACCATAAGCTGTCGAAGACTGAGCTGCTTCGAGTTCTGCAGGAGATAGTTCCTTATCACGTCCCTTTTCAAGTAATTTATCCCTTGAGCGCTTTAAACCTTCGTCTAGCAAGTCAGACAAACGGACAGTATCGCCAGATCGAGTTTTGAATTTTTTTCTATAAAATAATTCAGGATTGAATTAACCGTCAAATCTATTCAAATCTAGTAAAACTGTCAAATTCAGGATTGAATAAATTGTCAAATCTATTTAAAAAATGAAATAGATTTTCATTTTTGAAATAGATTTGACAGAATTTTGAATAATAATAAATAAAAAAATAAAAAAAAAGAACATACTTATCTTCTCCCAAAACAACTCCAAATGCTACATGATCGACACGTGTGATGGATGGATTGTACCAGCCAGCTGCTTGAGCTACACCAAATATTTGCTTGAAATGATCACCCTATGGGAAAAAGCCTTAGGAGTTTATTATAAAACAAAATACACTCATGATAAACTTGTTGTACATTTTATTGATAGACTACCTGGCCAGCATCAACAACGTAGATAATCCATTCACCTTGCTCGACTTTTAATCTGTGATGTAAAGCAGCTAAATCACTTGTGTCATATGTAAAACCACCATCTGATTTCACTAAAATCAATGGCACTTTCATACCAGGAGCCCATGCAATCCAACGCCCATCATCTGCTTTTTCACAAACATCTTTAAAAAAAAGTAATTTTAACTGTTCCTACACATAGCTGCAACATTTAGCTTATTGTATAACTATTTTGATTATTCAAGAGTCATTTTTAAAATATTTAAATATTTTTTCAAAGAGTAAATGTTTGTGTGTACTAAATGTTTAAATCAACCAGAAGAGATACTTAAATAAAAACAGAAGAGATATTGAAATCAACCATAAGAAATAGATAAACTAACCAGAAGAGAAATCTTCTGGTTGATTAAAATAATTTGCACACACAAGAACTTTGTATAGAAAAACACTTCATACACACAAACAATTTGTACATAAATAGCTACTGTAATACCATACCAACTATATCATTTATGAATTATACTAATTAATTACTTGATGCTCTAAAATACAATTAACAATAAGTAATGTTTCAGTTTCAAAATGTAACAAAATATGAAACTCGCCATACTTCCTTTTTTTAAATCTTCCACTATCTTTGGCATGAGTTCATTGTAAAATGATTCACCTCGCTCAATGAGGGATATATCCAGGCGATCGTAAATACGCTGAAACTCTAGTAAAAAAACTTTAACGTTATTGCAAATTATAAATTACAAGATTATTGCAAAAATATCTACTTTCTTGATAAAGCTACTAAATGCTATCTTTTTCTAGAAGACAATCCATAATGCCATAATGTATTGTAAAATGTTTCACAAAATAAAATTTTAACCTGCCAAAATCATGAGTTCAAACCCAAGCTTCTTAATAAAAAAAACATAAACTTTAAACTTTTTTTCCAGAATGCTTTTTTACTGTAAAGTATACTGAAAAATGCTTTATTAAGTTTAAAAATTTTGGTTATGTATATGACTTACAAAATCCTGGAAAATTTTTATTGCAAAACATAAATTATAAAACCTTTTCTTGAAACATCGCATATCATGTTCCATGCTTTGTTCACATCTGCATTTCCACCTTGTAAATCTATGACTCTTTGGTATGCACGCTTCTTAAAGTCTCCATCTTCATCAAAGCGTTTTTTTGAAGCCTAAATAATGAATATTATCCTAGAGATAATTATCTAAAAATACAATTTTTGAATCAATTTTTTATTTATTTTGAAAATGTTAATTATTTTGAGGAAACACATTTTAAATTTACAATTTGTTGATGCTAAAATTTTTAATATTTCACTAAAAAATAAAACATTTTGAGAAAATTTATTCACTTTGTAGAAACTTTGCAAATCTTTTATGGGCGGAGAAACTTCTCTAAAGTTTGGAAATTCATCTTCCAGATGAGCTATAAGCATTCCAAATTGTGTACCCCAATCACCAACATGATTCAATCTTAAGATAATAAAAATTAACTAAAAATAGGATTTTAAGAAACGAAATATTGATAAATAAAAAAAATTGTTTTAAACATTTCTTTTAGCAACAACAACAATTTTCATTAAAAAGCAAATAAAAAAACTTTTTAAAACAATAAAACTTTTAAAAAGTTTTATTGTTTCAAAATGTTTTATCTTTTTTTTATCTAATAGAACCAATTCCAAAATTACCTTAAAACATCATGACCTAAAAACTCAAGCAGTCGTGCCAAGCTTTCACCAATTATACTAGAACGCAAATGACCAACATGCATTTCTTTAGCAATATTTGGTGAAGAAAAATCAATGACAACTTTCTTCTTACTTCCCACACCAGGTGGGTGAACTTTTTCATGAAGTATTTTATTAAGGATATCACAAACAAAACTTTTTTCGAGTGTAACATTAATAAAACCAGGACCAGCAATGGAAGCCTAGAAGAATAACCACAAAAAAGCTGACTTTTTTTTAAAGATACATTATTTCATGAAATTTCAAAACAAAAAACAAACTCATTAAATATTTAATTTAAAAAAATCTTTACTTAAAACACACCTCTTTCACTACTGAATTTGAAGGAAGATTTTCTAATATTTTTTCAGCTATTGCAACTGGAGATAGCTTTTTACCATGTTTTTTTTCAACCAGCTAAAATTTCAATGTAACCAGAATGTAAATTACAAAATCCCTTTTTTTATAATATAAGGAGAGAAAAAAAAAAAAAAAAATTAAAAAAAAGTATGAAAAAGGATAGAAGCAAGTTTTTTAGTTTATTACCTTTGAAATGGCCATTGCACTGTTGCATTGATAGTCCCCAAAATTTGAATTTTGAGCCACTGTTAGAGAAACAGGGGGGTTAATAATTTCAGGAAATGTAGTTACAATTGCAGACTCAAAGAGGAGATTCAAAGCTGTATGAACATTGATCATTTTTGAGGAGGATATATCATACTCCTCTTTCAATGCCTACATTAAATAATACATCCCCAAATAAACTGAAATAAAAACTGCAATAAAGAAATCTATAAAAAAAAAAAAAAAAAAAAAAAAAAAAAAAAAAAGCAAGAGTACCCGTTCTAACTGAACTTTCTGATAGAGTAATTTTGCATTTTTTGTACGTAGTTCACTTAGCTCTGCTGAACAGTCATCTTCATCCACATTATTCAGCTTATGTTTTAGAGCCTGAATTTGCTTTTTCAGCTGGGATATTTCCATCTCCTAAACAAGAGCAGCAAAAACGAATACTTTGGTAAAATAAAATAAAAAAGTTTTTGTTTTCAACTAAAATAAAAACTTTAAGAATATTTACTAACTTACATGTTTATCAGCATGCTTTGAAAAATCTGATATAACAAAAGAATCCATTCTTTGACGTAAAGAAACAAAGCAAAAAAAATTTGTTGGAGTGAGCTTCTTCTTAACAAGAAAATACTGTGATTTTGTGAAGATTTTATGGGCGCTTCTTACTATAATTTGCATTAAAAAACTAGGTAGTCAAAATCAATCAAAATATTATTCCAAGGGTTTAAGTCAAAAAACTTAAAAAATTACTTAAAAATTTGGAAATTAACAATTAAGTAAATAAAAGTTTTAAAAATAGCAAATCAAAAAAAAGACTAATAATTTGCTAAAGTATTAAAACAACAAAATTTTTCTTTTTTATACATTTTTATTTATGAAAAAGAATGACAAAATCAGCAGCATAAAAACCATAAGACAATTTAGTAAATTGCCAGAAAAATTTAAATAAATTCCTACAATGAAAACAATAACCATACAATTAGCAAACTCATATAATTAAATATAAATAGACAAAAGTTTGTTTAACTTTAATTAACAATAAAAAGCAAAGAATAAAAAAGAAATATTTTTGAATATTGTCACCACAGGCTTTTAAACTTACAAAACTCATTTACTTTTATTTTTAATGAAAAATTTTTGGTTTGATTGATTGTTCTGTAGAAATATATTCTATGAAAAAGAAAAAACAAAATGTTTTAAAATACAGTGAGTAGTGCAAATACTCCATATAGCAAAGCACAAGGATAAGCAACTAAAGGCTGCTGATGGTCCATTGCTAGAACTGTAACAAATAACTTAGAAGCTGATACACTGCACCATAAAATCACAAGACCGGTGAGTATTGTCCCTACAGAACCTCTAAAAAAGATTGCTAAAGTTAGTCATGTTTTAATCTTTACTTTTTTTAAAGAGAATAAAAGAATAAAAATTTGAATTTGAAAACAAAATTTGAAATTGAAAAAGTAAATCTACAAAAATATTTACGTGAGTGTAAAAACAACTGATACTCCAGATAAGATCACCATTGGCAATAAACAATATCCAAGAACACTGATGACACATTGAAATGTAACACCAGTCATGCTCATCAAATTCAATACAGCATACATAGATATTGAACCCATGACTCCAACTCCATAAATATAACCAAAACCATGTACTTTTCCAGACTAAAAAAGATATTTCTTAATACAATAAATATGCTCATGTATAAATAGCAAAAAATTAAATAAAATACTACACAATTAAAATAATTAGTTAACTTTTTATTTATTTATTTATTCAAATGATCTGTTTTTAATGTAATCAAGAAATAACATTTCATTTTAAAAATAGAAAGAATTTTATCTCAAAAATTAAATATTTTTTACCAATAGTAAAAAAGCGCCAAAAGCTAAGCAAAAGACAAGAGGCCCTGCAAGATCAGTATCATCCATGATATTTGGATCAGGTTGTTGTAAAGGGTTTAAAACAGACTTTGTCTAAAATAAACAAGAACAACAATAGGTTAATATCTATGTTAATAGAGAAGTTACACAATTATTTTGAGAGATTTATTACCTTTAATCCTATATGTTCAAAATTGATTCCAAGCTCTAAAAACATATTATTTGAATAAGCTCAAAATAGTAAATTTAGAATATATTATATACAAACACTTCAGTAGTTAAGTTTACATGCATTTGATAAGTTATTGCATCTTTGAAATAAAATTTTAGCATGATAAAAAAAACAAACACAGGTTGATATTTTTTAATTACAACTTAGTCATTAAATAGCCTTGTGGTTTCATTTTTTTTTTTTTTCTTTTTTTCTTTTTTTAATTTTAAGAAATTTTATAAAATGTTAAAAAGAAATTTTAAAAAATATTAAAAAGAAATTTTAAAAAATAAAAAAGTTAAGTTATAATTATAGGAAAATTATAACACCTTAAACTGTTCATGGGTACACATATAACATAAAACATTTTATTCTCTGAAAATTTATAAAAATAACTACCTTCAAGTAAAGGAGGTTCATCTTCAAAGCTTGTATTATCAGCTGCTGAATGTAATTGAGGCTGCAATTGATTATAACTATATTGTGGTACCATCATAGAAGGTGAATACCCACGCTGTGCATATGACTGCTCATAACCACTATTTCCATAACCAGTATAACTGTATTGCTGATCATTTTGCTGACTATAATCTTGGTTATACCCAGAATCATAAAAATTCATTTGATTATCGTAACCACTCATTCTTGCAGTATTTTTTATAAATAGATATCATATAATATAACTATAAATAGACCAATTGCAATGTTGAAGCTATGTAACTCTAAACACCAATCAACTGAGATAAAGAAACTTATGATTCTGAAGTTATTGCAGAGAGCTTCAACTTAGTCAATTTAAATTTCATATTAAGACAAAGAAACAAGTGTTCTGCCAAAACTGGTTTAATGTAAATGACAATTAAGTCTTAACACAAGATTTTAAGACTGGCAGGCCAAATTTAAGAGACATGGTACCATACATCAATAAAAAAAAGAAAACCAATGATGTATGAAAAGGAGAACTCGTTTGCGTCACAAACAAAAAAAGAGAGTCGGCTTTTAGGAAAATGACCTTAAAAAGTATATACTTTTATAAAGAAAGAATAAAGAAAGATATGCCACACATCCCGTAGATATGTTTTTCACTATTGAACCTTCATGGTAGGTCTCTTTTTTTCTTCAAACAAAATCCGCAAATGATTAAATATAATGGTGTATAATCAGGTAATTTCATTTTTTAAGTGAAATTCACTTTCCGCCATGACCTGTGTTTTTTAATATTTTCTTAGGCACGAGTATGTATTGATCAATTCTTTTTTCTTTTTTCAAAACTTATTTCTATCTGCTCTTCGTCATCATATATATTATACGCAAAAATTTAGTGCGAAATTTACGGTAATCAGATGATTTTTTATAAACTTTCTTGTTTTCTATAATTCTTTCTCTCAAACTACCTAAATATAAAAATCGGAAAGCTTCAGTTAAAACTCCATGTAAAAATTTAAGTTACGTTAATTGCAATTAACATCAAATGTAAATTATTGGTGAACGAAAGGTGTTTGTCAATTTACTGCATTTTTCAGGGGGTGAGTTAAGTATTATTGCTTCCTGTATGAATGGCATCGTCGCACAGTGGAAAATTGTAGAGCAACAGCATATCATAAATGTTTTTTACTAATGTCGCTACTATCATTATATTTCAATTTTATTTAATAGTTTAATAGTCAATCATTACTATAATGCAGGAATTTCACATAATTTTATGTAAAAATAAAAGATTTGAAGCCCTATTGTTTATTACTTTTGCGGATGTTCATTTCAAACCTGTTCGCTTCATCACTTTAAAAGTTAATTTTCTATAAGACTTTCTAGGAATAAGTATAAAGTATTATACATTTTTGAAAAGCTCATGTTATGGAGATTTTAAGAAAATTATACATTTTTACTTATATGGTTCAGTTTAGGAGTAATTATTTGAACAATAAAATAAATGAAAAAAAATAATATTCTTCAAGTTCACTGAGACTTTTGGTAGTTACCCACGCTTCCCCACGCTTTACATTTAATGTAGTATTGTAGCCTAGGTGTTTATTAAAAACATGTATAAGAATGAGTTGCAGAAACGTGCGGTTTCCGAAATTATCGAGAAAAGAGTGATAAAAGTAAAAAAACAGAAAACCGCTTTTTATCGTGGTTTCAAATTTTGTTCATTTATAACAATAGCTTGGTATATGTTTTTTAATTTATTATCAATTTTTTATTGATACCATGGCATTCTTTTATTTTTGCACTCATTTTGTGGTGAATGTACACTGCCAATATATAAAGAGTTGAAACATTTATATCAGTATAAGAAACTCACAGTGGAAATTAAACCGACTCGTTTGACTATTGAATATTACTTAAGTTACTTTTGTGACTTGTTAAAATGACAACTTTTAAGTGTTTGAAATGTAAATTATTGCTTTCCTATATTGATGGAGGAATGACAGTTGAGGCACTGTCAACAATTTTAAAAGAAAATTATCAACTTTCTGAGGACAACTTGTGTTTCATCATTAGTGGTATTTAAAGGCACATTATTCCGTCTTTTAATAAACGATGGATACTGGTGTCACGGAAAAAGGATGCTTTTTTATCTAAGAATAGTGATTGGTTGGATATTGTGTATCTTTACCTAACTCAGAAGAGGCAATTACCGACTCCACGCCATCTACTTCTTTTGAAAAACGCGGAAGGCCGTGCGTGTCTTATGGAGATTCGTCAGAATCCAGCAAAAAAAGAAAAAGTTCCATGTTACTTAAGGAATATGGATTCGAGCATATCTTTAATACATATCTTCAGGCGTTGCATACAATAGGAGAAGAAGCAGAAGCAAAACTTGTGGAATCATTAAGGATTGCTGATAAAGACAAAAAAAAATTAACATCGAGTTTTATGGAAAACGCAAGCCAGAAAAATATGCTAACTGATGAAGAAGCACTCAGCGTGTTTATTGATTTAGATTTAACAAAAGCACAATATTTGTATATGAGGAAGGTGACAAATGAACGAAACTGTTCCATATTCCCACCATATTGTAAAATTCAAGAAATTAAACAGACCTGCTATCCACCATCTTCTGCAATAGAAATTACGAACACACATGCGAAAATTCTGGAACTGCAAGATTTATTGGATCACACTGTAGCTAGAATTTTGACCATAGATTCTCTGTACAGTATTGAATTCAAGCATTTACTTTCATATAGTAAATGGGGCTGTGATGGTTCCTCTGGCCAAAGCCAATACAAGCAGAAACTTCCAGAGGAATCTGAACTTATTTCTTATGCAAATTTGTTTACTAGTTCTTTGGTGCCTATCAAACTAATTGATAAAGTAACTGGCGCAGTTGTTTGGCAAAATCCGGCACCTTCATATGTTCGTTTTTGTCGACCTATATGCATTGAATTTTGCAAAGAGACTTCCAAGAAAACTAAAGCCATTGTAGATGAAGTAAAGAGCCAAATAAACTCTTTGCGTGAAATGTGCAAGAACTTGATGAAGATACTCTGCAGCTTTTGAAAGTCAACGAACTGATTTCAGGAACTGAAAGTCCCTATGTAGTTATGACATAGTACCTTTAAGGTGGTACCAGGGTAAAAAACGGCTATTTTTGATAAAATTTTGAAAAATACCAAAATTAATGTTTTGAATTCCTAAATCTACCTATTTCAATATGCGTTTTGCAAAAAGTCAAAAATCTTCTTAATTTTAATCAAATTTGGCCTTTTTTTAAAGAGCAGTTTGGTTCTTGCTTCATAACAACGACCTTAGAAACGCTTTTTATCTCGCTAAATCTCAATTTTTCAGAAAAAATAACTTTTCATAGAAAATAGATAATGGGCTGAAATTTTGCAGATTTAAAGATGAACATATTACGAATGTTGTCTATGAAGCAAATTTTTGTTATTTTTTATTTAAAACTCATTTTTATCATGCTTTTGTCCCAAACTTCCCTTAATTTTATATCTTAAAGTTCGAATGTCAACCTGGTAAAATTAAAAATGTTTTAAAAAATCCTGTTTCATAGACAACATTCTAAATACATTAAAGAATTCATGTTCAAATTTTCAAGCAGTTTGGACTCTTTTTGAGTTAGTTATATTAGATGAAAGAATAAGAAGGTTTGGGGGTAAAATAACACTAATTATGCGCATAATTAATGACGTTATCACTAAAATTTTTTTATTTGGCTACTGTTTTATATATTTTTTTTGTTCATTAATAGAAAAGAGCTAAAGTCTATTAATAGTTTTCAATTTCTTGTTAAAAAGTTACCTTTACCCTGGTACCACCTTAATATACCTATACATTACTTCATAAAAACAACTATTTAAAAATTGTTATTAAGAAACTGTCTTAAATATTTCTATAATTAGTAGGTAAGCACTTTATGTATTTTTCGTAGTTTTTAATAATTTTAAGGTATTTTCATATATTTGTAAAGCATTGTGTTAAAGTGTAAATTAACTAACTGCCAATTTTGAAGTTTTTGATTTTTATTTATTTATTTTTAATATTGTATTACAAAAAATTCTTATAAAGAGTATTTCACAAGAAGCGTCATATACTACTTTACATTTGTGCAAAATTTCAAATCTCTATTTTTAGTAACAAAAAAATTATCGATTTTTGGTCCGAAACACACCTTTATTTTCCACTGTGCGTCGGGAGAAATAATTGCAGTATATCAAAAGACCTGGGAACTACGGTAGACATTGTAGTCAGGGAGTAAAAACGTAAAGTTTCTAGCAAGTAAAGAATCTATTGCTTATCAAGAAATTCTTTTTTAGAATACAACAAAATTGTCATTATTTTCAGAGTTCAGCGATGATTTCTTTGTTTTGTAACACGTAGCCAGACCCCATTAGTGACAAGTAATGTAAATTGTTCAATCTGCAACATGCAATCTTCATGGATCAAATAATCTCAAAATTCATGATGAATGGAGGTGGCGTAGTAATGAAGAAAATTTTAGCCAAGCTGTGCACCGTCATTTATTTTTTTAAAGAAGTCATCTGCCTCTAAACACTAGTTTTACTGTTGTGCTTTAATTTACACAGGTACAAATCATTTGAGAGTTTCACCTCTCCAGAAGAACTGTTATAGACTGGTGCAACTTTATGATTTAAATTTGTGAGCAATATTAAGGAAAAAATCCATAAAAACCTGGAGGCTGAGAGGAGAATAGCAGCGATCCAATAGATGGCGAGATTGACGTAACACTCATTTTTAGAGTTTTATAGAAAAAATTATTTTGAACGATTAATTTGTTTCTTTAAAATACAAAAATAGTTTTTAATGAAATACTGTAAATAATATAACATTAAATAATGATTAGAGTAATTAACTAGAATATAAACAAAACAAACTTTATTTACATTACTCTAGTTTATAATTTTAACAAAAAAGTATAGTAACTAATCAACTTAATAAAACGCACAACTTTTTTAAAGACCTCTACTCCATAAAACATTTTCCGGCAATATATATTTTTATTCATTTCGAATATCGATGGCTCCGCGCAAAATCGGACTATCTGCAATCTCCGCGGAAAACAAATTTGGCATATCTGCAATCTCCGCGTAAAACAAAATTGGACTATCTGCATTTTTGCCAGATACATTTTTGGACTATCTGCGTTTTTCGGGTGCATAAATTTTTGGTGGTGTTTCTTTAAATATTTGAAGTTTCTTATAAAATTCTACAATTTTTTAAATAATAGCGATTATTTAAACATTTATTAATAGCGATTATTTAAACACAAAACCTTGATCATAACTTGATTAAGTTTGTGAGTAATCAAGTAGTTTTAGTTAAGATAAATATGTTAAAAATAACTTATGTTATTGTTAATAATAATATAGCATATGTAACAAAACATTGTTATGTCACATACTAATTGCTAAATTCATCATACATACTTTGTCAATTTTATTTAGCCTTGTTGTTGTGACTAATAAGTTTAGATCAAATTAAATTCTTGGTATGTTATGTTGCAATGTTGCTAAGTGGTCTTTATACACAAGATCTGCATATAAATATATACAGGATGTCTGCGAAATCAGGGAAATGCCAGGGAATTCGGATATCTTCAAAAAAATCAGGGGATTATCAGAGAAATTAGGTTAAATTTTAGAAAAATCAGGAAAGATGAGTCTTTATCAAACTTATATAACTTAAATAAGTTGTATATAGTTCACGTAATCTAAAAGTTTATTTGGCAGATAGTTTTATGAACTTCTCTTGATATATTTAATGTGGGTTGTATTATTGTTTATATTTTTGCAGTTGAAGAGCATTTTTCTAAACGAGAAATAGGTAAATATCAGGGAAAAGCTAGGGAAATCCAACTTATAATATTGGCAGACACCCTGTGTGTATATATATATATATATATATATATATATATATATATATATATATATATATATATATATATATATATATATATATATACAGTGCTCGAAGTGAGGGATGGGGCGGGATGGGGCGGGATGCCATCCCGTTACCTTTTTAAATTTTGAAAACCATCCCACTCCTTTTTTAATGCATATTTTGGGGTGGGATGCCATCCCGGTACATAATAAATTAATGGAAATTTTATTTTATTTTCCTCCTATAAATAAACTTGTAAAAACAATTTTAAAGTTTGCGGCAATATGCGAATTTAAATGAACTTAAGTCTCAGCTGTTATTTAAAAATTTGCGGTAGAAAGTTCAAAAACTAAATCGATAATTATAAAACATTGCGTCTTTTCTTTTATATTTTAAATAAAAAGTTACCAAGCAACAAAAAGCGACATTGGCTTTTTTTTTCGTTAAAGTGTCATTAGAGTTTTTTTTTGGTGAAATAAAATATAGTACACAGGAGATTTACTCAACATTAAATGTTATGATTTAAAAAAAATTTATTTATTATAAATATGGATAAATGGCTAGCAAGCGGAAGGAAAAGAAAGTTAACCAGTGATAATTCTAAAAGTAATTCGGAAAATGACACTGAAATAAATAAAGAAGTGACAGATTTTTCGAGTATTGAAACTTGCCAATCCTTTCCTCAATGTGATGGTATTTTTTTTCAATTATTTAAAAATTGGTTAATACAAAAAAATAAGACTTGCTTAAAAATAAAATGTTTAAACATATCATTGTTTTTTGATTGCTTAATGACGTTTGATGTGAAACTCAACTCAATATTTTACGGTGACAGTCTCTTAAGAATATAACGGACCTCAAGTTGTTTTTTTATTATAGGTTTTTTACTATAGGGATACTCTAGGGATTTATAATTCCTTTATTTAATCTACACAAAATACGAAATCTATAATTTTAGGATAGGTGGGATGGTGATTAGAAAATATTAAAAACTATCCCACTACTTTTTTTTTCCCACTTCGAGCACTGTATATATATATATATATATATATATATATATATATATATATATATATATATATATATATATATATATATATATATATATATATATATATATATATATATATATATAAACTATGTTAGTGTATTCTATAAATAGAGTGCTCAATGGTCTTAAAGAGCAGAGCAGTAATAAATTAGTAAAAACACTTATCTAATTTTTTCTTCCACAACTTGTTTCACCATCAATAAGTAATCAGGAAGGTTAACAAATTAATCATTAGTTAACATGTTATATATTAACCTTATATATTTATAAACTTATCTTTCACCATCACTAGGTTCATCAGACTTCCTGATGAACCTACTGATGGTAAAACAAGCTGTCAAAGAAAAAATTAGATAAGTATTTTTGCTAATTATATATATATATATATATATATATATATATATATATATATATATATATATATATATATATATATATATATATATACACATATCACAATAATTTTGTGTATACATAAATATATGTATGTATATATATATACTATACGTGTATATATAAATATATGTATGTATATATATATATGTATATATATACATACATATATTTATATATACACATATATATACACACACGCATTTATAAATATATATATATATATATATATATATATATATATATATATATATATATATATATATATATATATATATATATATATATATTGTAACCTAGATCGTAACTAACAAAATTATTGTTATTAACCTATTTTTGTTCATTAAGCAATCAAACTATGTGGAGTTTTCTTTGTTGTCTACTTAAAACCATTCTTTTTTGGAGATGCCACTTAACTGAACACAAACTAGTTAAAAACTCATGCATGAGTATTAAACATTATGGTTTCCAACTTTTCTTAAACTTGGTTTATCAATAATTAGGATCAAAATCAAACTGAACCTAAGGTTCAGTTGGATTTGAGCTCTAAACCATTAAACATTGGTTTAATCAGATGTCACCTCAACTGCAGTGATGATCAAACAATTTTGGTCCAATTATATTTGATAATTTTTTTATATCCAAGACATTGGGATGTAATGATATATAAAAAAGGGGTTGTAATTTTTTTACTATGATAGTAATAACTATGATACAATCAAAAATAGCTGTATTTTTTCTATAAAAGAATAATTACAAAATAACAAAAAACTGCTGTTTTAAATAAACATATCCTTAACTTGCACATTGATCTGAATATCAGGCTTTTATTACTTTTACAGTATACCCAATATAATAAATTATCACATTTGTAATAGACAATATTAATTACTTGAATTTAAATTATAGTCACATTTAGGTAACTTTTAACTTTAGAAATTATAATTTAACATACAAACACAACTTATCTAAAAACATCTATAATTTTGTAGTCCTAACATATTTTTAAGATCTAACATATTTTATTTGACGATAGCAATAATACACTTGAATTAATTAATTTTGTAAGCTAAACAAACCAACTTGTTATTTTCACATTTAACCAAAACATGACTGACTGCTATATGCTATATAGTATACCTATATAATATAGATAACACAGTAACACTACTTTTTTTTTTTTCTGTTGAAAATAGACAAACTTGAAAAACACCAAACAATGTTTCGAATAAGCCTCGTAAAACTGTAAAACGTTTTCTTAATCCAGCAGCATTTTAATTTCAAATTAAATTTGAATACATAAAATTGGTTTTGCGATCAGCTACACTTTGATCAATTCATGATGTGTATACGCTTACTAAGTTCAGACTTGAGATTAAAGTAGATGCAGACTGTTCTTATTTTAGCCGCTAAAATGATGTTCTAAAAATATTGTAAATTTTTCATTTGCATTAACATACCATATGTCATATAACTATTTAAAATAATTACTTCTAAACAAAATCAAATGTGGCAAGTGAAACTTTGTGTTAAAACTTAAACAGATTTATATCTCAGGAATAGATGGAAAATAATGCAATTACTGTCTTCTTATTAACAACTTATTTCATGAGATCTGCCATTTGTAGTGAAATCACATTTTGACAAGGCGCATAATTTCATGCAATAAAAACTTTGAACGCCCGGAGAATGCAGATAGTTCAAAAATAAAGCTGGCGGAAAATGCAGATAGTCCAATTTTGTTTTACGCGGAGATTGCAGATATGCCAATTTTGTTTTTGACGGAGATTGCAGATAGTCCGATTTTGCGCGGAGCCATCGATATTAATACTAATGCTAAAATGACATTTGAGTTGTAACTGTTACACTTTTTTTCTTTTAAGATTTACAACGCTAGTTAACCCTTACCAATCATTTTCTATATTTTAATGAAGATTCAGATCGTGTACTATTTTAATGAAGATTCAGAACGTGTACTATTTTTAATGAAAATTCAGATCGTGTACTATTTTATGTATTTATATTTAACTAATTACAACAATAAGATTATTCCAATTTAATCCAAACGCATTTTGAATTTAACAAAGAAAACTTAGCTTGTACTTAAAAGTTTTATCAACAAAATATTGTTGCCAGGTAGAATGATCAACTATAAAAAAAAGACATTTCAATAAAATTACATTAATTTTATTCAATTGCAACAATTGTAATTTAAAAAACGTTAAAAAAATACTTACAAATTTATTTTGGTTTAAAAAAAAAAATAAAAAAAATTATTTATAGGTGGAAAAAAACCGTAGAAGAAATATTTTTAAAATTTGGTAGAAATAGTAGAAAAAGTATTATACTAAAAAAAATATCTATTTCAAACGTAAAAAAAGCTCTTAAAACCAAAAATGTAAAAGTGATTCCAATAATAAGTTATAAGTAACATAGAAATTTGTAAGTGACATAAATATTAAAACTTAGGTTCAAAAAGACTCAGTCAGTTCTTCAAGACATTTGTTTATAAAACTGAACTTTGGTCGTTTCTCCGGTAACTATACAAGGGAAAAAAAAAAAAACCATTCTAAGATTTCAACAATTTCGAAACAAATTAAACAAATAGGTACAGAAGAGTTTTTCTAACAATACTCAAGGTTAAAACTACTCAAGGTTAAATACCTGCTCCCAACAACTGTACATTAATGCATAGATATTCGCAGGACAGTCACTGGGCTTTTCTAATCGATAACCTCTTCGAATCTTTAAAGAAATTTCAAATATCAATTTTTAAAATTTACATGTGGATGCTTGTGCTAAATTATCAGATATTTTAGCAATGATACATATAAATACTGTATATAGGTATGCTGTGTGTAATTGTATGTAATTGTATGTATGTATGTATGTATGTATGTATGTATGTATGTATGTATGTATGTATGTATGTATGTATGTATGTATGTATGTATGTATGTATGTATGTATGTATGTATGTATGTATGTATGTATGTATGTTAGTATAACCAATTACTAAAAGTTTAATTACACACCTCATCTACCACTTGATGATTGTTTAGAAAGGCGTAAGGAGATTTGCCTCCGGTAAATACTTCCCAACATAAAATACCTGTAATCAATAAAGTTTTTTGGATAGTTAGTGATTGTAAAAATGATGTGTATTAGAAAAAGGTTGTATTAAAGAGGAACTTTTCCTGATAAATTAAAAACTATTTTAATGCATTACTTAAAATCTTTACAAATCTAAAAGTAATCAATGTTTAAATTTATCAAAGATTTAGAATTAAAATGTTAATTACACTTATTTTATTTCAAACATCTAGACTGCTTATATTGTAGACTGATGATGATCTTAACAATGTGAAGGTTCAACTTTAATTAATATTGACAGTCAAACATCTGGACTTTTATTTAAGAAAAATTCTCTCTTTGTAATTAATACTGAAACTTAATTTTTCTTATTGTATATATATGTTCTATATTGTATATATATATATGTTCTTTGGAACATATCTTTAAGTAATGAGGAGAAAGTTAAAAATGTTATTGTTTTTATAAAAGCTTTTATATATCTAAAAAATATATAAATATATATTTTATATATATATATATATATATATATATATATATATATATATATATATATATATATATATATATATATATATATATATATAAAGTTTTTATATATTTATCTTTTTCTAATTTTTTTAAACTTTTTCCTATATTAATAGAGAAGGTATTTTTCCATTCATTTTTTTATTTCATTAACTTTCAATGAAAAAAAGTCAAGAAGGGGAAAAGTAATTTGAGCAACAATAAATATAATAAACTTTGTTATTTAAAATTGTATTGATTTAAAATGTCTTAGTTATAATTTAAAAATTTCTTAAAGAAATATTTTTTAATGATGTATACATTTAAACTTTATATAACTATAACACATAAAAAAAATTAAATTTTTTTCTAACAAACTTACTTATAAAAAACTAAAAAAAAAACTTTAGTCTGTATTGCATGATATAAATTTGTATGAGTTTTATCAAATTATGTAAGCCACTGTGGACAGTGGCGTACCTAGGGTAAATAGCACCTGGGGCAAACACCGGTCTCGCGCCCCTCTTCCCCCACATAAAGTGCTTAATTACAATTTTTTAATAAATGATGACACAAATTTTATTTTATATAATGTATTTATTTTATATGATATATTATTTCTTAATTTATTTTATATAATTCTCGCTTATTGTATCGCAACCAAGCCTCTTTTGGGCCCCTTTCAGGCTGGCGCCCATGGCACGTGCCCTGCCTGCCCTACCCTAGATACGCCACTGACTGTGGACCAGAGAAATTGTCAGGTTTTGTCATGTCAATCAGTTGAAACTTTTTTTTTTATAAGAGTGTTGGTAATGTACTTAGAGAAAAAAGGGCTTTTGAAATTCTTTTTAGGTGCAAAGGGCCAAAAAAGGGCCAAAATGGGGCACTTATATAGTTTTCATCCCCCCCCCCCCTCTTTTTATAATTATTATAGAAAAATTTATGTTGATCAAGAATTGACAAGAACAGCTCTATTAACAACAATTCAAATTGAAGAAACTCCAGATAGATCAATCTCAATTGTGGCTTCAACACTTTGTAGTAAATGTTTTACAACTGCTGCACAAGAACATTTACACAACATTCACACAACTGCTCTTCTTCATCTGCAGTTGCAAACCTGATCTTACTAGCATTAAGTCGTTAGAAAGTTTGCAAGCAGAGCAAGTTGCTGCTGGAATAATTAAAGCAAAAACAGAGACAGATGAAATTGCAAGTGGGGCATCATTTACTATGCCTTCTGGTAGAAACCCATTAACCATTACAGTTGGATGTCCTGATAACAAGGCAAAGATAAGGTACCTTTTCAATTTCATATAATCATATTTATATTATATGTAAATATTTATAAAATATTATATATAAAAAAATAAAATAAATAGCATAAATCACTTATCTTTTACAGATCTATTTCAAGTTTCATCAAATCACTTTCATCATTTCCTTCAGAAATGATGAAAATGATTTATACTTATTTGTTTTTTTATATTTATGTTTATACTCTTTTTTTTTTAATAACTATTTAACATTATTTTTTTTTCTATTTAATTTCTTTGCAATGTTTACCCATGTATACTATATGTATAGTATTGTATACTTGTATATGAACAAACACACATATACTCACATACATTTTATACCTAGGTCTATATAACAAGTATCTCTTCAAATAATTAAGGAACTTCAGATTATCCTAGAACTTTCTAACTGAATAAAACAGGCCAGCTGGTCTCTACTCTTCGGAAAGGAATGGGAAGTAACTCTGCAGTAGAGAACAACATCTTTGAAAATATGAGTGACCTAGAAGAGTCCATATCACATTTTTATAAAGTAGAAAAGGTAACATTTATACATCTTTTGTTATTTAAATTAGATAAAGAGAAAAACCTTTTTCTAAGTTATTATTGCTATTGTTCAGATTAACTTCTTTGACAGTGTTGATGGCACAAAAATTACAAAAGATCTTGTTTTTGTTCAAGAAAATTCTAGTTTGCTCTAGATTTGATAAACCAATGTCATCTAGACCCCCAATCTGCATTTGTTCTGATTTCTATGGACGGAGGAGATGGTTTCATGAAAGTTATTGTAAATGTTTTTGACAAAAATGAAAATACTACTTCAGATTTATACTTAAATAGTGGTGTACAGCATTGCCAAATCTTAGCCATTGTTGAAGATGTGCAAGAATCAAACCTCAAATTAAGAGTGATATTGGAGAAACTCATTTTGCAAAATCTGAAGTTTTCAGCAGCTTTTGATTTGAAGTGTGCTAATGCAGTTTTTAGAATATCAAGTCATGCAGGAAAAAAAGCTTGTCTTTTGTGTGAAGGAGACTCAAGTGAAGTGTGTGGTAAACTATGAACACTTGGAAGCCTTGACTATTGTTATCAAAGGTACAATGTTAAAAATAATTCCAGGAAATCAAAGATGAATCATTATATGAGTGTGATTTATCCAAGAATTCTCTACCTTGATGAAGATCCAGATACTCTAATCCAAAATTTAGTACCTCGTCCTGAATTACATATCCTGATAGGAATAGTAACTACATTAGATTGCTTATTAATAAATCTTTGGCTAGAGTTTGATAATTTTTTGAAAACTAGAGGTGTATTACAGTGAGGATATCAAGGCAGAGAATGGGATGGAAACAATTCAAACCAGATATTTAAGTGTTTAGATGAGTTAGAAAATGTTATATTATCTGAGGTTCCTGGTCTTGTTCCAATAGTTCAATTTATGAAAGACTTCAAGGCTGTAAAAGATTCTTGTTTTGATCGAACACTTGAGCCTGGATATTAGAAGGCTATAATAAAATTTAAAAACTCATTTTTATCCTTTTAAGAAATTGCAGATATTCTTGAGAAAAAACTTTCAGTAAATTGGAAAGTACATATACTCTTGTGTCATGTGCAACCCTTTGTTGAGTACAACAATTGTGGGTTGTCTAAATTTGCTGACCAATGTGGAGAATCAATTCACTCTAAATTCAAACCAACATGGAATAGGTTTAAAAAACAAGAAGAAAACGAAGACCATGGAGGAAGACTCCACTCTTCTGTGATTGACTTTAACAGAAGAAGAGTTAGCTGATAGTTATTTACCATATAATACTTACATTAGTATTATAAATATTTTAAATGTTTATTGTTGTTTATAAATTTTGTATAGTTTCTTTAAACCTCAACTTTAGTAATAAAAAAAAAAGTTTTATTTTTTGTAATGGACCTCCAAAATTCTTATATAGGCTTTTGGCCCCTTAATTTTTCCCTTAATTTTACCCCATTTATGACCTTAGCACTTTGTTTAGATTTTAAAAATGCTCTTTTCAATTATCATTAGACAAATACTCTTATATAAAAAAGGTTTCATTTAATTGACACAACATAAAACCTGATGGTCTCTTTGGTCCACTGTGAAGTCTCAATTAACTAAAAAAATTAATGACAAAAGTAAATTTAATATTTTTTAATATTTACTGATTTTCATTATTTACTCTAAGCTGATACATTAGTTCGTATTCTATGTACATAAATATTCTAAAAGAAATCAGATGAAAGGTCCCATCAGATCTTTAATAATAAATAAAATAATTAGCTATGAAACATCAGAAGCAACTACATAGTACTTTTAAATACTATTTAGTTTTCCTCAGTGATGTAATAGATAAATACACACCAAAAGCCCAAACATCAGATTTGCTGCTAAACTTTGTGTATTCAAGAACTTCTGGAGCTGCCCATTTCACAGGAAATTTTGTTCCTTCAGAAGCTGTGTATTGATCATCAAGAACATATCTTAAAAATAAAATAAAAATAAAAATTTTTTCAGCTTATGACATTTATTTAGGGGCAGATTGATTTAACTTTTAAACTTATAAAAAAAACCAACCTTTAAAAAACCTTTATAAAAAACCAACCTGGCCAACCCAAAGTCTCCTACTTTTATCATATTGTTTTCTCCCACCAAACAGTTACGAGCAGCCTATCACAAATATGTAATAAACAGTTACGAGCAGCCTGTCACAAATATGTAATAAACAATTACAAGCAGCCTATCACAAATATATAATAAACAATTACAAGCAGCCTTATCACAAATATGTAATAAACAATTACAAGCAGCCTACCACAAATATGTAATAAACAATTACAAGCAGCCTATCACAAATATGTAATAAACAGTTACGAGCAGCCTGTCACAAATATGTAATAAACAGTTACGAGCAGCCTGTCACAAATATGTAATAAACAGTTACAAGCAGCCTGTCACAAATATGTAATAAACAGTTACGAGCAGCCTGTCACAAATATGTAATAATGAAGAAATATCACCACAACTTAGTAAAAGCAATGCTACAGTACATATAGAAAGACTCTTTTATTATATAGCAAACAGATACTAGTATTGCACAACCTTGTATATTAAAAAGAAGTTGTGTTTTATTAAAACAACCTCTTTCTTAAAAAAAAAAAAAAAAAAAAAATGTTAAAAACAAATGAAGGTTAAAATGATAGAAAAGATAAACAAGCTCATAAAAATTGTAAAAATCAGATTCAATGAAGATACCATTACATTCTAATCTTGAATAAAATCAACTTACCAAATCTCTATGTATGAATTGATTTTTTTCTAAATATGCCATGGCAGATGATACTTTAAAAATGATATCAATTAGAATACCAGGTTGGCTTAAAAGCTGCTTTTCATTACGCATGTATTCGAGCAAAGAGCCTAAAGAAAAAAGAAGAAATTTAATGAAATTTAACCAAAGAAAATTAATTCAAATTTTGTCTTTCTAACAAATAGCAATAACAATATTAAATATGCTACCATTTTTCATAAGCTCAACAACGATATACAAAGGGCTTTCAATACTGCAAACACCATATAATGTTATCAAATTGCGATGCTGAAAACGCCTAAAACATTAAAGTAGAACTACTTAAAACAGAATTTTTTTATTGCTTTAAAAATAACCACATTTAACTTATATCTTTCACAACTTCAAAAAATCATACTGCATAATTTTTGCTTCTTCAATAAAATCTAATTCAGACATGGAGCCAGGCTTCATCACTTTCACAGCAACTAATGTTTTATCTCTCCATAATGCCTCATGGACTGTCTATTATCAAAAGATGATAATTCTATACTGATAATTTATTTTATTGCATATATATATATATATATATATATATATATATATATATATATATATATATATATATATATATATATATATTAAGTAAATAGTAAAAAATTAAATAATGTACTCCGAATTGTCCAGTGCCAATCTCCTTTGTAATGCAAATTTCATTTCTGTTGATTTGGAAGACACCTAAACAAGTAAAACTTGCTAAATAGTAATATAACACAGGAAACTACAAAAAAAACAAAGAGCAAAAAATTGAAATAAAACATTAATTACCTGATCCTAGTATAACAGGTGGTTTTCCAAACCCTGTGTAAGGATTACGCAGACGAGTTGCTAATCCTAAAAAATCAGAATGCAACTTCTCTTAAAGTTACAGCAGCTCAGTGGAGATAAATATTTTCATTTTTTAATTTTATCTAATTAAGATTTTTACTTTTTCACAATTTTATTTTCCTAAAATAATCTTGTTTTAAAGCTTTATTTTTGGTTGTAATATTAGGGTGTTACTATGCAATAATTCATGTGTATATACATTACATGAGCACAACAAGAGCACATCATAAGTTTTTAAAAGTAATAATCTTTTATTGTCAAATGAAAAATGTCACTTAGTTATTATTGGTTGTTTGATTTTTTTTTTCAGGTGAATGAAAAGAAAAAGTTGTCTTAAATCTATGAGTGAAACATTCTTGATTTAATTTTTTTTATTTTCAAGGTAAAAAAAAAGATTTATAAAGATCTTGTAGTAAAATTGGTACAAAATGTTATGATATAAAAAAACTTATGAAAGGCATTTGTTAGAGACTCACCAGCACTATTGTGTTTATGATATTCTATAAGCTTTGTAACTGAGTCAAAACTGTGCCGCTGAGAGACATAGAACAAATTGTCCTTGTCTAATTTGATGTGATAGTGCTTTGCAACACCTTGGAAACTAAAAGAAAAAAAAAAAAAAAAGACAAACTGTAAAAAAAACTGAACAACTGAAGCAAACTTTTATGTTTTATTTATTTATAATGCATTGTTTTCATTACAGTAGCATGATTTAAAAAAAAAAGTTAAAACCAATTTCACTTGCTAAGACATTAAAATTGTCAAACCTATTTTCACTAAAATATGTAAATGATTAAGTAAAATTAAAGCTGCATCCCAAATTTTACCTGGAATAACTATTTAAACTGCCAGACAATCATTAAAACTAACTAAACTCGCATAAAAAAAGTCACTGTTAAAAATATAGTATACTAGACAACTGCACTATTACAAATATAGTATACTAGACAACTGCAATATTTCAATAAACTAAAACATTAAAGACTGCTCCTCCGTTAATGAAAATAATTTTTTGAAATTGTTAGGATGTTATTCTTAGATATAACAATATTTACCAAACAAAAGTAAAATAACAGATATATTTTATGAATGGAAAATGTTTCTTATGTGATTCAGTTTGTACAGTGTGTTGGGTGGAAAAAAAGTGTCAGATCTAAGTTGCTATCAGAAATTACCACCCAAATACAAGGTATTATCAACCGCTACATTTATGATGGTTATCATAAAAATATTATCACTTTTCCTAATGTCATGTGTGGTACTTGTAAATGAAATTCATACCTTATGAAAAGTGGCCATACTTCTAAAGGATCACAGAGATTTTAAGTTGCTAAGGTACTTTATATACTCAATGTTATATATATACTATTTCAGTCAAAAAAAATTACAAACTTTTTGTGTATGAACTGTATCTGTATGGATAGCCCTTTATTCCATGTAACTGGTACCAGTAAATACAACAATTGATTATATATAATATGTATTTAGGTATACTATATAACTTAAAAAAATTATATTTTTAAAATTTCTGTGGTTAAAATAGTATCTTTAACTAAACTATAAACAATTTAGACATGTTAAAAATTTAGACACTTTATGTTCCACTTGTATTATTTTAGATGGTTGATAGCATTATTGTAGATGGGAGATTTTATAAAAAACTTTTGTACTATCTTAAAATAAATCAAAGTTCATCAATAGAATTCAAATTTTATCAAAAAATACTTTGTTTAGAGGAGTTTTGGTTTTTTTCTACTCTTAGTAACTGAAACTAATTTCAACTATGATTAAGTCATGTTAATATAATTAAAATGATGCTTTATTAGTAAAAAAAAAATCCCAGGCCACACTCCATCAAGCCTAATGGGTTCTGTGGTCACACAAGTGTCTCTGATATACTTAACTTTTTTTTAACAGTTTTAGCTTTAAAAGAAATCCTTCAAATATAAAATATATAACAATATATATAATAACATTTTAAAGTTGCAAGTTACAGAAATAAAAATTTATTAAATAACAAAACACTACCAAAAAGAAAGAGTGTACATCTTGGGTTGACTGGAATTTCTAACAAGAAATGTACCATCACATGAGTTCTAAATACAAAATGAACAAAAAAAAAGCTTTTCAATAAGGATAAAATTAAATTGATCTCTTTTTCAAAATATTTTTCTTCATTATTACTTTCAAATCAACAATAACAGTATTAGGTGATTTGAAATTATCCCCATAATACTAGTATGAAGGAGAACTGGCTTTTTACTTTTGATTTTTTACTTTCATAAGCTCTCTAACTTTTACATTCATATCTATCTTGGTCTTAATGAAGAGAAGAAACTTATTATTAGAAGAAATTGGGTAATATTTTAGAGATGATATAATGTATTTTTGTTTTTTGTGTACACTGTGGATGACTAAAGAGTTTGCCAGGTTTTATGTCATGGCACTCAAACCAAGTTGTTTTTTTTTTGTTTTTTTTTTATACAAGTAAAAACCATATACTTTTAGAAAATAATCTTTCTAAAATCAAAATGCATTGCTATCATATTCAATTTAGATATAAATGATTTCCAAAACTGTAATAAAAATTCTTAATTTTTCATTGGCTCTTGAACTTCTAATATGTTATTTTTAGCATTGGAAGCCATTATTAGTTTTTTCCTACAGAAAGGAAAATAGTTTATTTTTAAATGTATTCTTATTTAGAAATATTTTTAAAAATATAAATGTTATTTCTTTGTTTATTTAATTATCTATTAGAAAAAAATTTTAAATCATAATTTACAAATTATCACCTTCACATGAGCAAAGATAGGATTACCCTTTATAACAACTAAAATACTTAATATACGAGACAAAATTTAACCTTTCTGCAGTTTAATAATTTTCAAATCATGTACAGATAACTTGTAACTTTATTAGTATTTAGCATTTTTCATAACTAACTATGAGTTCTATGTGTTGCTGTTGTTACTGAGAAAAGTATGGTAAAAAAAAATGAACAAAAAACTTAGAAGAACTAATTCTGGTGTTTATTTTTTTTTTGACATTTGATGAACAATGAATTTTTTTCACCAGTTGTTTATCCTGGGTCTGGAAGAAATGTGTATAGACTTAAAAAAGAAGACTTTAACGATGGTCAATGAGGAGCCAATGTAGTCAAGGCATATTTATTGATTTTTACATTCCTATCTTTGTTATTATTACTTTATTACTTTTACTTTAAAATTTACTTTTAATTAAGTTGAGTGAAAACCTCTTTTGAGAAATAGCAGCAGTGCCATTCTCCCTCCTCAAGATGAAATAACTGTACCTAAATCTGAACCCTTCTTATGTTTTTCTTGCTTTACGTATTTTGCATGTGATCATTTTCATAACTGCAGCACCACCAATTTTATATTGGCTATGGCCAATATAATTGACCTTAGCATTTGTACTTTTTTCTCTTCAAGCTGAGCAGGTAAAAAATTAATTTTGTTTTTTAATTAATTTACTAAACTAATTTTGTTATTTTTAAAGTTGTTTTCTGTGTAATGAAGTATTTGATTTTTTATACAAAATGACTGCCCCTCTATGGAAGGAATTAGAAAATAAATTATCTGTAAAGCCTAATAAGTTTGGCTGTCTTTCTGAAATAGGTTACATTTCTTATTAAAAATGCATTATTTACCTGTGCTAAAGTATAAATTTATTGAGAATGATAATCAAATAATGTTATGTCCTTTTACATGCTCAAAAGACATCAGATTTTGTGCAAGACATTGTAAACCCTTGCATTTCAGATCCAAGCCCAGCCTTTATCAGCATTTTATTAGATGGTGGAGGTTTATTTTTTAAAGTTATCATCAATGTTTGAATGTGAAGAGAAAAATGGTTCAGATTTATTTCTGATCATTGGTGTACAATAGTTGGAATTTTAGGGTATATTATAGAAAAGATGAATTTGCAAGATATTAGTTAATATATTACTTTCAATTTAAAATGTGGGAATGTGCTATTCAGCTCATCTGGGAAAAAAACTTGTTTATGGTATGAAAGAATTTCTACCAAAAA
Organism: Hydra viridissima; assembly: GCF_058129835.1. NCBI lineage: Eukaryota > Metazoa > Cnidaria > Hydrozoa > Anthoathecata > Hydridae > Hydra > Hydra viridissima. Next base: position 20,392,072 of record NW_028324301.1, on the reverse strand, counting down.
ACGTTAGCTTGAATTTCAACAAGTCAATAAAACAAACATTTGGCAGTATTAATTATTGGTAATGAAAATATGTAGAGAATAAATCAGTAAAATCATCCATGAAAGATTTATAAACTGTATCAATCCTGGAATTGTGTAACTTGATCTGGATCCAAATTTGTTAATTTTTTTTTTTTTCCCACTGTTAGGTAAATTTTTGTTAGATACCTGATGAGGGTTCGATGATTGGTGTCTATAAATAATATTCAACATGGCAACCAAGGTAAAAGATGAGATGGAACAACTCAAACAAAATATGTGTAATATTCTGAGGATAATATTAGGAAAATAACAGAATATAACATAAAGTTTGAAATATTTTGACCGCCATATTTATTTTTAGACATGCTCTTAATAATACAAGTCATGTGTGTATTCCGCCGAACACGGATGTTACATCTTCCTTCTACCATTTTTTTTTTTTTTTTTAAAGATCTGTGTATATACCTATAGTTAATAAATTCTTTATAATATACACAGTTAAATGAAGTCCTTCAAGTAGGCAGGTCTGTTTTTAGTCCTTGACGATCTTCGCACGTCAGGCTGCGGTTCAGTCGGTAGAGTTTCTGGAATACTTGTAGCTTCTTCTATTTCATTATTTGCTGTTTCCTCATTTGATGTAGGAGGTGTGATAACTGCTGGTAAATCGTATGGTAAATCAAGTTGCTCATGCTGATATGCTAGTGGTTGCTCATTGGTTTTAATCAGATGTTTACGATTGCGTCGATATACTCTTCCGTACTTATCTACCACGTTGTATGATCTGGGTAGTGTTAGATTTTCTTTAACTGTCACTTTCTTCCATGTTCCATCTTTTCTCATCCGGGCGGTGTCATTTGCTACTAAATTTGGGAGTTCAGATGCATTCCGATCATAGTATTGTTTTTGACAATTTCTGGATTGATGATCTGGCTATAAGCATTTAATGGAACTGCTGGTATAAGTAAGTCATGGTGGACAGGTAGGGTTGTTTGCGTTCTTCTGTTCATGAGAAGTTGGGATGGAGAGTATTCCATACCTGTAAGAGGCGTGTTGAGGTATTCTAGAAGACCAAGTTCAGGGTTATTGTATTTTTTTAGTATTTTCTTCATAATTTTCACGCCCATTTCACTGAGACCATTTGATTGGAGGTAGTTAGGACTTGATGGAGTGAAGTTGAACCCATATTCTTTTAAGAAGTTAAGGAACTCTGCACTGTTGTAGGGGTTGTTGTCGGCAATGAGATTTGAGGGTATTCCGTGACAAGTAAAAATGGTTTTCATGAACTTGATAACAGAGAATGCCGCTTTGTCTGGAATGACACTGTTTTCTATAAATTTAGAAAAATAGTCAATAACAATCACATAGACTTTTCCATGCAGCTCATATATATCTGATCCTACTTTACTCCACGGTAGGTCAGGAATGTCGTGTTGAATGATTTTTTCCTTTTTGTTGTTATTACGGTACTTAAGGCATTTTTGGCAGTTGAGTATTAGTTTATCAATGTCGCTTGTAAGTCCTGGCCAGTAGAAAACGTTTCGAGCTCTAGCTTTCGTCTTCTCGGTGCCAAGGTGTGATAAGTGAAGCTATCTTAATATGAGGGGTCTCATAGCAGTTGGTATGACTATTTTATTTAAACGTTCACAAGCAAAAACTATTGCTAAAAGTTCTTTCTCTATCTGGGCATATCTCTGTTCTGCTTTGGTTAAACTACGTGAAGTATAGCTGATCGGGTGACCTTCTTGCATAATACAGGCTCCTAATCCATGTGAAGATGCGCCTACCTGAATCTGGACATCTTTTGAAGTGTCGAAGAATGAGAGTACAGGAGAAGATGAAAGTACTTGTTTAATTTTTTCCATAGCACTGGTATGTTCATGGTTCCATGACCAGAGTATGTCTTTTTTAAGCAGCTGGCGGAGGGGAGCTGTTATCTCTGACATATTTTGGATGAATTGTCGCAGATAGTTGACCATTCCTAAAAGCCGTTGCAAATCTGCTTGACATGTAGGCAATGGGTATGCAGATATGGCTTTAGTTTTTTCAGGATC